>NW_027195031.1:237500-255000 GCF_038502225.1 Cherax quadricarinatus
TGTGTGTGTGTGTGTGTGTAGTTAGTGGTAGTACCTGGCAAGTGTGTGTGTGTGTGTGTGTAGTTAGTGGTAGTACCTGGCAAGTGTGTGTGTGTGTGTGTGTAGTTAGTGGTAGTACCTGGCAAGTGTGTGTGTGTGTGTGTGTGTGTGTGTGTAGTTAGTGGTAGTACCTGGCAAGTGTGTGTGTGTGTGTAGTTAGTGGTAGTACCTGGCAAGTGTGTGTGTGTGTGTGTGTAGTTAGTGGTAGTACCTGGCAAGTGTGTGTGTGTGTGTGTGTGTGTGTGTGTAGTTAGTGGTAGTACCTGGCAAGTGTGTGTGTGTGTGTGTGTAGTTAGTGGTAGTACCTGGCAAGTGTGTGTGTGTGTGTGTGTAGTTAGTGGTAGTACCTGGCAAGTGTGTGTGTGTGTGTGTGTGTAGTTAGTGGTAGTGGCAAGTGTGTGTGTGTGTGTGTAGTTAGTGGTAGTACCTGGCAAGTACCTGGCAAGTGTGTGTGTGTGTGTGTGTAGTTAGTGGTAGTACCTGGCAAGTGTGTGTGTGTGTGTGTGTAGTTAGTGGTAGTACCTGGCAAGTGTGTGTGTGTGTGTGTGTAGTTAGTGGTAGTACCTGGCAAGTGTGTGTGTGTGTGTGTGTAGTTAGTGGTAGTACCTGGCAAGTGTGTGTGTGTGTGTGTGTATTTAGTGGTAGTACCTGGCAAGTGTGTGTGTGTGTGTAGTTAGTGGTAGTACCTGGCAAGTGTGTGTGTGTGTGTGTGTGTAGTTAGTGGTAGTACCTGGCAAGTGTGTGTGTGTGTGTGTGTGTAGTTAGTGGTAGTACCTGGCAAGTGTGTGTGTGTGTGTGTGTAGTTAGTGGTAGTACCTGGCAAGTGTGTGTGTGTGTGTGTAGTTAGTGGTAGTACCTGGCAAGTGTGTGTGTGTGTGTGTGTGTAGTTAGTGGTAGTACCTGGCAAGTGTGTGTGTGTGTGTGTAGTTAGTGGTAGTACCTGGCAAGTGTGTGTGTGTGTGTAGTTAGTGGTAGTACCTGGCAAGTGTGTGTGTGTGTGTAGTTAGTGGTAGTACCTGGCAAGTGTGTGTGTGTGTAGTTAGTGGTAGTACCTGGTAAGTGTGTGTGTGTGTAGTTAGTGGTGTAGTTAGTAGTTAGTGGTAGTACCTGGCAAGTGTGTGTGTGTGTGTGTAGTTAGTGGTAGTACCTGGCAAGTGTGTGTGTGTGTGTGTAGTTAATGGTAGTACCTGGCAAGTGTGTGTGTGTGTGTAGTTAGTGGTAGTACCTGGCAAGTGTGTGTGTGTGTAGTTAGTGGTAGTACCTGGCAAGTGTGTGTGTGTAGTTAGTGGTAGTACCTGGCAAGTGTGTGTGTGTGTAGTTAGTGGTAGTACCTGGCAAGTGTGTGTGTGTGTAGTTAGTGGTAGTACCTGGCAAGTGTGTGTGTGTGTAGTTAGTGGTAGTACCTTGCTTGTGTGTGTAGTTAGTGGTAGTACCTGGCAAGTGTGTGTGTGTAGTTAGTGGTAGTACCTGGCAAGTGTGTGTGTGTAGTTAATGGTAGTACCTGGCAAGTGTGTGTGTGTAGTTAATGGTAGTACCTGGCAAGTGTGTGTGTGTAGTTAGTGGTAGTACCTGGCAAGTGTGTGTGTGTAGTTAGTGGTAGTACCTGGCAAGTGTGTGTAGTTAGTGGTAGTACCTGGCAAGTGTGTGTAGTTAGTGGTAGTACCTGGCAAGTGTGTGTGTGTAGTTAGTGGTAGTACCTGGCAAGTGTGTGTGTGTAGTTAGTGGTAGTACCTGGCAAGTGTGTGTGTGTAGTTAGTGATAGTACCTGGCAAGTGTGTGTGTGTGTGTGTGTGTGTGTAGTTAGTGGTAGTACGTGGCATGCGTGTGTGTGTAGTTAGTGATAGTACCTGGCAAGCGTGTGTGTGTAGTTAGTGGTAGTACCTGGCAAGCGTGTGTGTGTAGTTAGTGGTAGTACCTGGCAAGCGTGTGTGTGTGTAGTTAGTGATAGTACCTGGCAAGTGTGTGTGTGTGTGTAGTTAGTGGTAGTACCTGGCAAGTGTGTGTGTGTGTAGTTAGTGGTAGTACGTGGCATGCGTGTGTGTGTGTAGTTAGTGATAGTACCTGGCAAGCGTGTGTGTGTGTAGTTAGTGGTAGTACCTGGCAAGCGTGTGTGTGTAGTTAGTGGTAGTACCTGGCAAGCGTGTGTGTGTGTAGTTAGTGGTAGTACCTGGCGCGTGTGTGTGTAGTTAGTGGTAGTACCTGGCAAGCGTGTGTGTGTGTAGTTAGTGGTAGTACCTGGCAAGCGTGTGTGTGTGTAGTTAGTGGTAGTACCTGGCAAGCGTGTGTGTGTGTAGTTAGTGGTAGTACCTGGCAAGCGTGTGTGTGTGTGTAGTTAGTGGTAGTACCTGGCAAGCGTGTGTGTGTGTAGTTAGTGGTAGTACCTGGCAAGCGTGAGTGTGTGTAGTTAGTGGTAGTACCTGGCAAGTGGTGTACCTGCAAGCGTGTGTGTGTGTGTAGTTAGTGGTAGTACCTGGCAAGCGTGTGTGTGTGTAGTTAGTGGTAGTACCTGGCAAGCGTGAGTGTGTGTAGTTAGTGGTAGTACCTGGCAAGTGTGAGTGTGTGTGTGTGTAGTTAGTGGTAGTACCTGGCAAGCGTGAGTGTGTGTAGTTAGTGGTAGTACCTGGCAAGTGTGTGTGTAGTTAGTGGTAGTACCTGGCAAGTGTGTGTGTGTGTGTGTGTGTGTGTGTGTGTGTGTGTGTGTGTGTGTGTGTGTGTGTGTGTAGTTAGTGGTAGTACCTGACAAGTGTGTGGGGTTAGCAGAGTTTATCTTCGCTATATTTGTGAATTATTCAGTGCGCTACCAGCGCTGGCAGTGTGAGGCAGGTTGCTGCTCTTTGGCTTGCTGGTCTGGAGTTTTACCGCTCATCGCGAGTTCAATCCCCGCCCGTACTGTGGGTTGTTTGCAATAGTGTCATTACAATTTTTAAGTCCTACTGGTCCTATTTGCTCTTTTCTGAGAATATAAGTTGACTTTTATATATAATATAGGTACATGCGGGTTCTAAAATCTCATTGTAAAATTTTCGTTATTGATACTTATTTTTTTTAAGGGAGAATCTGGTTGAATATTAAATTTTCCTTCCAACTGCCTCAAATAAAATATTATAACATTGGGTTTAATATCAGTACAAATTGTAGGGTTAATTATCTCCATTTTATTACTAGTTTGTATATCCAGGTTTATATCAAGAACCGAGTTAAATGTTTAAATAAGAGTTAAAACATCCGTTTTAATGTGTGGGAAGAGAGCCTTATGCTTTATCCTTGCCTCAAACATCTAATACCAGTCGGTCCTTAATCTAGATGAAAGTAGAGTGTTCTTTTCAGCTGATAACCTCGCTGTAGACTCAAGTCCTCTGCTGTCTGTCTTTCCCATGTACATGTACTCTCGTGTACTCTATGGGAAAGTTTAGCGATCGTAATATTTAAGATTACTGTAACATATTAAAGTGGTAAACAACTATACAAAAATGGTGTCGGGCAAAGATAAATTATTACTTCTGTAATACTGTTTAGCGCTAGGCTCACAGGATGAACACGGGGGGGGGGGTTCCAGCTAGGCTCAAAGGATGAGCACGAGGGGGGTGGGTAATGGGGGGGTGTGCACATAAAAAGTAACAGCTCTGGCAGTACACAGTCAAGTGTGCTACTGATTAATCTTTTCCTCTTGCCTGTATATGTCACTTGATTCTTTCCATTTTTCAGGAAAACTCTCACCCGAGAGAGATTCATCCGCCATTTCCTTTCAGAGGTTTCAACATCTCTCTGAAATGAACTTAACTCTTCCCTCTGGCTTTGTCTCTTTTCGAAACCTGCTCCTTTGACCTCTCACTCACTCACTCACGTCCCCCCGGTAAATATTTCATTTGGCGTGTTGAATTCAATGAAAGTTTTTTCAACCCACAATAAAAATGAATCAGCTTGGTCACTGGTGGTCCTGCCTTGGCCGGTGACGCAGCAGGACGAGCAATGGCCTTGAGATGTGGTTAGCGTATGTGATTGGCAATTTGAGGTTCCCAAGATCGATTTTCCATTGAAGGGGAAAATGCTACGCTGGATTCTAGCTTTTTTTCTTCTTTAAAGCGTGTTCCCGTAACACAAATGCATTGCCACCTTTATCACCAAAGGCTCCTCTAAGTACACAAGGATTCTGTCTTGTGTCATTCGTAATAACGAGCATGGTGACAGCCTACCAGGGAATGATTCTGATCATACGACTAGAGAACTGAAAGGAACCCAGGAATGGGAAGTCAGCTGTAAGCGTTACTTCAACTATAACAGAGACATCGTCCATAACATTGGAGTGGTGTGCCTAAATATCAGTATTGACGAACTTATGAACGTCTTTCTCCCCCCCCCTTCCCCCCCCCTCTCTCTCTCTCTCTCTCTCTCTCTCTCTCTCTCTCTCTCTCTCTCTCTCTCTCTGTCTCCTCTATGCCCTCCAGTTCAATTGTCGGCACAATTAAATCCGGGAGTGAGGCCACGCTCGAAGCTCTCTGCCTAGAGTGGAAGACTTACTTGTGGTGGAAGGGAGGGAGGGAGGGAGTGTAGAGAAGGTGGATGAGGTCTGGTGTAAAATTTCGAAGTTTTACATGAGCTGGTTATATGAAGAAGAGAGAAGAGGCTGGTTATGAGGGAGGAGCTGGCTGAGAAGTTGGGGAAGGTGGTGGTGTTTAGAAAGGTATTATTATTATCATGGGGGAGCGCCAAACCCGTAGGATTATACAGCGCATGTGGGGGGGATGGAAAGTATTCAGACTCAGTTCAGGGAACCGGAGCGCACATCCAATTCCCTAGATCAAGAGCCACTCACTAGCACCAAGGAACCTCCCTTGAGGGGAGAAAGAGAGGAGAGGGACGTGGTGACCGAACGTGGGAATTAGGGAGGCAGCGAGTTGGGATTGGTGGGGAAAGGAATAGTGTGAAGGTGGACGTGGTAGCATCCTGGGGATAGTGTACCTGTGCTCTGAAATGACCCGAGGCAGGATATACAGCTCTTTAGTCTGTAAATGAGCCGAGGTAGAACAACAGCTCTAAGACAAATGCAACCAGGAGGGCACAGAATTTAGTGTCGCTCTGATTTATGAACATTTTTAATATCTAATTTTAACTATTTTTAACTATTACGGGGTGTACCAATTTTTCCTGGATGATACACACGCTTGTATGTACACATTAATTTCTGAACTCAAAGTGTTTTCCTGTAACCTGACTTTCGTTGTATGTACAGATAGTAATAGTGATCGTGTGTCAGAGGGATGAAGGGGAAGAAGTTGATATCTTTTGGGGGTGATATTTGACCCCAAACTGGCCATGAAGAACTAAGTTGTAAATCTTACAAACAAGGCGACCAGGAAGCTTAAAGTACTTCGACGTATCTCGCATCTGCTCGACATTAGAGGTGGCAAGATTCTGTACGAGGTACAAGGAAGTTCACACCTTGAGTATGCTACACTTTCTTTCAGACTGTCTGCCCTCTGTCTCATCTGAGACTTCTTGACAGAATAGAGGACAGATGACTCGTCTCTCACCTGACCCCGCCTGGATAGATCTTTTTCATTATTATTATAATCATGGAGAAACGCTAAACCCGTAGGATTATACAGCGCCTGTGGAGGGGGGAAGTATTGACGCTGAATTCAGGAACTGGCGCACAGATCCAATTCCCTAGATCAAGAGTCCCTCACCAGCGTCAAGGAACCCTCCTTGAGGGATCTGTCATTTCAGGAGAGTCTTCAGCACTGTTCTGTACAAGGCCAATATTGTCAAAGTACCACACTTGGCTCAACTCTGAGGACAGCGAGAAGCGAGTTTCTACACCACAAGACGGGCAGCAAGCAGCAACTACACTGACTGTAATCTTCTCCAGAACATCACTTCATCTGAGATCATTTATTCCCAGGATGACTCGAGTCTGGAACACATTCGTACAACATAATGTCAACGAAATAAAGTCAGCTGATCAAGTGAAATTGCTGACCCACAGATGGCTCCAACTTCATCCTGTTTATATTTGTAAGTTTCATAACAATAAAAAGGCTTTTAAATACGTTTAGGTTGTGAATAGTTAGGAATCCTTAACCTAACCAGGTCCAGGTAACCTTGTATGAGAGAGAGAGAGAGAGAGAGAGAGAGAGACAAAGAGAGCCAATTACGGCCTGTGTCAGCTGAACCTCAAATTGGCCCCGGAAATAAAAAACATTTTACCAGTGACATTTCTGTATGGAGTCCCACCTCCCCCCTCCCCCCTCCCCCCTGCTTTCTCTCTCTCCGATTAATAGTCTTACATAAAATATATTTATACACATTATTTCCATACACATGTAATATATATATATATATATATATATATATATATATATATATATATATATATATATATATATATATATATATATATATATATATGTTCATGTTTATATGTATACATTCACCTATTTGCAGTAAATTGTTTGTGGTTGAGCCTTAGCTCCTGGCCCTTCATATTAACTTGCTACTTGAGGAAATAACCCCCTCGTTGCCTGGTGGGGCCCTACCATACACATTTTTAAAACTGCGTATGAACCTTACCTCTCGTACCACTTGTACTTCATCCAGGTCATTCCACTTCTTGACGCTCGTGTCACTCCGTGTCTAACTCCCAACTATATGGTCCTTGTCTCTCAAGCAGTTTACTTACGTGTGTATGGGGGGGGGAGGGTAAGAAGAGGGAGCTGGTTGGTTACTTAATGGGGTTTAAAACCTATCAACTACACGAGGGTCATTAAGAGGCGCGTTAGTTTCTCTGGCTCCTAATATCATTTTTATTTTTCCACTATAATCTACCTTACCCATAATTACTATCCCATTTCCTTTGTCTGCTTTCGTAAGGTGAAGTGCAGGATCTTTCCTTAATTTATGGTATAACTTAACAAATCATTGAGGACAATTGTGTTGTAGAGGTCCTCTATAACACCTTCCCCTGTAACACCGCTTACCCTCTACTACCCCCTCCCCGTGCCACACCCTTACCGCATCCCCCAACCACCCCCACCACCAGAATTATCCCCACCAGACGCAGAGAGAAGTGTTTCTCTCAGCGCTGCTGAGAGCCAACATGAATTCTTGTCTGGTGATGCATCCTTAATGACCCTCGTATAGTCGATAGGCTTTAAATCCCCAATAACCAAGCAACCAACCACCCCCACCGCTGCCCCAACTACAACTACCACCCCACCACCTCCCTCTCCCCCATATAACATGAAGGCAGCGCCGGGATACATTGTTTACGAGTGAGTGATCATTAAACTTGATGAATTAAGACATTACTTTCATCAATTAGTCAATGTTGAAGCCGTCGGTCCGTCACGCTGGGTCCGTCCGTCACGCTGGGTTCGTCAGTCCGTCCAGCACGATGTCTGGGTACGTCGGTCCGTCCAGCACGATGTCTGGGTACGTCGGTCCGTCCAGCACGATGTCTGGGTACGTCGGTCCGTCCAGCACGATGTCTGGGTACGTCGGTCCGTCCAGCACTCCGGCTGCGTCCACACAAGGCGATTGTGATCATATTTAAATTATCACTCAAGAAAGATAATGATTACTCCTTATATCACACCTATATAAACTACATTTATACTAATATAAACTACATATATAATATAATCTACATATACTAATATAAACTACATATATAATATAATCTACATATACTAATATAAACTACATATCAACTAATATAAACTACATATCTACTAATATAAACTACATTCATCGACACCATGCCTAACCCTTCTAGGGTAGGGTAGGTGCCTGAGTCCGAGCTTTTAGCTCATAAGACTGTCATTCCCATTTGCTCCTTTGGGGCGGGGATGACAGACCAGAGAGGCCTAGCTTGTGGCTAGGCCTGGGGACAGTTGGTCCCAAAGATGAGGAGGTACTTGTGCCTCCTCCCATGGGAGACTTAGGTCTCAGACACTCCCTAAAGAGGGAGCCAAGGCCGGGCCACCACTTGGACAAGGCCCGGGCCGGGAGAATACCGGCTAATATTTAATAATAAAATAATAAACTACATTTATACTAATATAAACTACATATATAATATAATCTACATATACTAATATAAACTACATATCTACTAATATAAACTACATATATAATATAATCTACATATACTAATATAAACTACATATCTACTAATATAAACTACATATATAATATAATCTACATATACTAATATAAACTACATATCTACTAATATAAACTACATATATAATATAATCTACATATACTAATATAAACTACATATCTACTAATATAAACTACATATATAATATAATCTACATATACTAATATAAACTACATTTATACTAATATAAACTACATATATAATATAATCTACATATACTAATATAAACTACATTTATACTAATATAAACTACATATATAATATAATCTACATATACTAATATAAACTACATTTATACTAATATAAACTACATATATACTAATATAAACTACATTTATACTAATATAAACTACATATATACTAATATAAACTACATTTATACTAATATAAACTACATTTATACTAATATAAACTACATATATACTAATATAAACTACATTTATACTAATATAAACTACATATATACTAATATAAACTACATTTATACTAATATAAACTACATATATACTAATATAAACTACATATATACTAATATAAACTACATATCTACTAATATAAACTACATATCTACTAATATAAACTACATATCTACTAATATAAACTACATATATACTAATATAAACTACATATATACTAATATAAACTACATATATACTAATATAAACTACATATATACTAATATAAACTACATATATACTAATATAAACTACATATCTACTAATATAAACTACATATATACTAATATAAACTACATATCTACTAATATAAACTACATATATACTAATATAAATTACACCTACATTACGCCAATATGAACTTCATGCACTCCAAAAATAACAAATGTACGAGCAAAAAAACATCATCGATGAACAAAGTCATTATCTTATCTCTACGGGAATTTCGAAAATAAATAGATTTTAAAGACCAAATGGATAAAAAACGCATTTATTTTTCTGAAGCGAAGGCAGCCGCTGTTCTGCTTATTTAAATTATATCCGCTGACTCACTTTTTTTTTTTTTTGCTATAAACTTTAGCATCCGAAGTTTTTTTTTTTTTTTTAATTTTAGTTTGTGTTGGGAAGAGTAACCATCCTAGAGGCTGAGGGACCAGCAACACAAGTAAGTAACTGAAGAGTAACCATCCTAGAGGCTGAGGGACCAGCAACACAAGTAAGTAACTGAAGAGTAACCATCCTAGAGGCTGAGGGACCAGCAACACAAGTAAGTAACTGAAGAGTAACCATCCTAGAGGCTGAGGGACCAGCAACACAAGTAAGTAACTGAAGAGTAACCATCCTAGAGGCTGAGGGACCAGCAACACAAGTAAGCAACTGAAGAGTAACCATCCTAGAGGCTGAGGGACCAGCAACACAAGTAAGCAACTGAAGAGTAACCATCCTAGAGGCTGAGGGACCAGCAACACAAGCAACTGAAAAGTCTGGTTTGTTTTGTTTATTGAAGACTTGGCATTGGGAAAGTTCTTAGACACATCCTTGGACAAGTCCTTGAAGAAGTTATTATACAAGTCCTTGAAGTTCTTATACAAGTCCTTGAAGAAGTCCTAGGACAAATCCTTGAATAAGTCCTTGAATAAGTAGTTGAACAAGTCCTTGAAGTTCTTATACAAGTCCTTGAAGAAGTTCTTGGGCAAATCCTTGAATAAGTCCTTGAACAAGTTCTTGAACAAGTCCTTGAACAAGTCCTTGAACAAGTCCCTGAGCAGTACAATAGCGTGTCATTTCTCCCCTTTTTTCACTTATATATTTATATCCTCATTCTCTCTCTTCCATTTGATCGACATACCTGTGATATACCTGTGATATACCAGTAATATACCTGTGACTAGTTTCGAGGGATCTTTTAGACCACAAGACCTGTCAGAGACCTGTCAAAAACCTGTCAAAGACCTGTCAAAGACCTGTCAAAGACTTGGGGGTCAAGGAAATTCTGTGTACATTTTTTATATCCTTCTTAAAATTCCTTCCAAAGGTTTTGCACATTGGTGCAAATGGTTGCACACCGATTGCTGCATTTGTTGCATGAGGGAACTCTGAAAGTGGCGGCTGGTCGAGGGAACGGCATTTGTGAAGATTAAAGCGAGTTTCTTCGCTGTCGCGAAAATGTCGACGTTTTCAGAGGAAGAATTCACTTCAAGCATCACAGTAGAGTCGCTGTATGACACTTGCGGGTTTAGCGCTTAGTTATGATAAAAACAATAACAAACCCTCACGGGGTGAGGGTTTGTCACTGTTGTACTTGCGTGGTTGTGGCACCGTGGCACTGTGTTCTTTCCACGGCCACCGTGGTACTATCATCAACCTGGCGGTACTATCATCATCCTTGTGGTACTATCATCAACCTGGTGGTACTATCATCATCCTGGTGGTACTATCGTCATCCTGGTGGTACTATCATCATCCTGGTGGTACTATCGTCATCCTGGTGGTACTATCATCATCCTGGTGGTACTATCATCATCCTAGTGGTACTATCATCAACCTGGTGGTACTATCATCAACCTGGTGGTAATATCATCATCCTAGTGGTACTATCATCAACCTGGTGGTACTATCATCAACCTGGTGTACTATCATCAACCTGGTGGTACTATCATCATCCTGGTGGTACTATCAATCATCAATCTGCTGATACTATCAACAACATCAAGGCACTATAATCATCGCACTATCATCAACCTCATGGCACTATCATAAACCTCATGGCACTATCAACATCATGGCACTATCATCATGGCCCTATCATCAACATCATGGTACTATCATCAACATAATGGCACTATCATCAACATCATGGCACTATCATCAACCTCATATCATCAACATCATAACATTATCATCAACATCATGGCACTATCATTAACATCATGGCACTATGATCAACCTCATGGCACTATCATGACACTATCATCAACCTCATGACACTATCATCAGCATCATGGCACTATCATCAACCTCATGTCACTATCATCTTGGCATTATCAACATCATGGCAATATCATCATGGCATTATCATCAACCTCATGGCACTATCATCAACATCATGGCATTATCATCAACATCATGGGACTAACATTAACATCATGGTACTATCATCAACATCACAGCACTAGCATCAACATCATGGCACTATCATCATCATGGCACTATCATCAACCTCACGGCACTATCATCAACCTCATGGTACTATCATGAACATCATGGCACTATCATGAACATCATGGCACTGTCATCAACATCATGGCACTATCATCAACCTCATGTCACTATCATCAACATCATGTCACTATCATCAACATCATGGCACTATCATCAACATCATGTCACTATCATCATCATGTCACTATCATCAACATCATGTCACTATCATCAACCTCATGTCACTATCATCATCATGTCACTATCATCATCATGTCACTATCATCAACATCATGGCACTATCATCAACATCATGTCACTATCATCATCATGTCACTATCATCAACATCATGTCACTATCATCAACATCATGTCACTATCATCAACCTCATGTCACTATCATCAACACCATGTCACTATCATCATCATGTCACTATCATCAACATCATGTCACTATCATCATCATGTCACTATCATCAACATCATGTCACTATCATCAACATCATGTCACTATCATCAACATCATGTCACTATCATCAACATCATGTCACTATCATCAACATCATGTCACTATCATCAACATCATGGCACTATCATCAACATCATAGCACTATCTTGAACACAATGGCACTATCATCAACATCATGGCACTATCATCAACATCATGGCACTATCATCAACATCATGGCACTATCATCAACATCATATCACTATCAACATCATGGCACTATCATCAACATCATAGCACTATCATCAACATCATGGCACTATCATCATAGCACTATCATCAACATTATGGCACTATCATCAACATCATTGCACTATCATCAACATCATTGCACTATCATCAACATCATGGCACTATCATCAACATCATGGCACTATCATCAACATCATGGCACTATCATCAACATCATGTCACTATCATCAACATCATGGCACTATCATCAACATCATGGCACTATCATCAACATCATGGCACTATCATCATAGCACTATCATCAACATTATGGCACTATCATCAATATCATGGCACTATCATCATCATGGCACTATCATCAACATCATGGCACTATCATCAACATCATGTCACTATCAACATCATGGCACTATCATCAACATCATGGCACTACCATTAACATCATAGTACTATCATCAACATCATGGCACTAACATCAACATCATGGCACTATCGTCATAGTACTATCATCAACATCATGGCACTGTCATCAACATCATGGCACTATCATCAACATCATGTCACTATCATCAACATCATGGCACTATCATCAACATCATGGCACTATCATCATAGCACTATCATCAACATTATGGCACTATCATCAACATCATAGCACTATCATCAACATCATTGCACTATCATCAACATCATGGCACTATCATCAACATCATGGCACTATCAACATCATGGCACTGTCATCAACATCATGTCACTATCATCAACATCATGTCACTATCATCAACATCATGGCACTATCATCAACATCATGGCACTATCATCATAGCACTATCATCAACATTATGGCACTATCATCAACATCATGGCACTATCACCATCATTGCACTATCATCAACATCATGTCACTATCATCAACATCATGGCACTATCATCATGGCACTATCATCATGGCCCTATCATAATGGCCCTATCATGACACTATCATCAATATCATGGCACTATCATCAATATCATGGCACTATCATCAATATCATGGCACTATCATCAATATCATGGCACTATCATCAATATCATGGCACTATCATCAATATCATGGCACTATCAACTTAAGATACTAATAACCGCCCAAGTTTTAGAATCTACATTTTTACGCAATTAATTTGTCTTCAGTTTCGGGTAATATTGAGAGGAAAGCTTAGAAGAAAAGAGGGAAAAAACAGCGTCCGCTTTTGCGTTTCCTCTGAGAGAGAAAATGGGAGGTGGAGGACGGCTGTGGCCACCACAATTACTTTCACTAATGAGATTAAAACTCCGCCAAAGGAACGGCCCTTCCCCATTATATTTTCTTCTTCAACTTTTATTTTTCATATCATTTTTTTAAGTCAGTATCTTGAATGAGTCATTAGAGAAGGAAGAGGTTGCGTCTTCTGAAGAAAATCCTGGATTCTTGCACGCGGTGTGCATTCACCAGGTTTTGTTAGCTGTGGGGGTCGAGTTCCGGCTCCTGGAGGCGCCTCATCTCAATTACTCACGGTCCTGGATAGACCGAAATGTCGTCTAAC
This sequence comes from Cherax quadricarinatus, assembly GCF_038502225.1. NCBI lineage: Eukaryota > Metazoa > Arthropoda > Malacostraca > Decapoda > Parastacidae > Cherax > Cherax quadricarinatus. Next base: position 251,121 of record NW_027195031.1, read on the forward strand.
GTTTCCCCCTCCAGAGTGTGGATCATATGGTATGCATTCGGTATATAACATGAGTAAGAACTGATTCACGAAACTGTCATAACACGATTGCCAACAAACTACGGAACGGGTGAGAATTGAACCCCATGGTGAGTGAATCCTAAAACTCCAGGCCAGTACGTTAATTACTCGAGTACTGTACTGGTATTTTCATACACCGGACAGGAGTGGTTTCTCACAGATGTAATATTCCAGCAGAGTTGCAGTTTTGTAACATATTTTGCCCCTGGATGCGACCAGCAACAGTCGACCAACACAGAGATACTAATTTTAACTGCCAGGTAAACAGCAGCGGTGCAAGGAACCTTGCTCATACGTGTATTTCTCTCATGGTTACCCTGGAACCTGGTAACTGCAAGTATTACGCTCTGACCAGTGACTTCTGCAGCCTCCGGAGGTTGGTACCCGAGATGGTCAGTAGTTAGAAGGAGATATTGTTGATAGAAGATGGGAGGAGGGGTAGAAGGTATGTGTAGGAAGTGGCTAGGTAAGGATGGAGGGAGTGTTTGGGTAGGGAAGGGTAGATAGTGGGAGTTTGTAAAGGTAGGGTACATGGGAGAGGCAGACAGCAAAAGATCCCACGGTTCATATCGAGGCTGTCTGCCGAGAATAACTAATTACCTCTAAGTCTGTCTAGATAGTTAAAATTAGCATAATATAGCAGAAGACTCTCTCCCCTCTCTCTCTCCCTCTCTCTCTCACCCACTCTGTCTTCTACACCCTACGACCACTTCGCCGGCTGGAAAAAAGTGTTGGCGAGTGATTTTTAATGTCGCACTGAAGAAATGTGTGTGTATGGATATTGAATAAGAGGGAAGCAGAGTTGATATATACTAACATATATAACTTCAACTACCACTACCACCTGTACTTTCATCACAACTGTAACTACCATAACTATTACAATTACTACCATTACTATTACAACTATCGCTACCATTGCAGCATCACCAATACCGTTATTACAGCAAGTATCACCACTTACTATCATTACAATAATTATCACCACTATTGTTATTACAGCAAGTATCACCACTACTGTCATTACAAGTATCACCACTACTGTTATTACACCAAGTATCACCACTACTGTTATTACACCAAGTATCACCAATACTGTTATTACAACAAGTATCACCATTACTGTTATTACACCAAATATCACCACTACTGTCATTACAAGTATCACCACTACTGTTATTACACCAAGTATCACCACTACTGTCATTACAAGTATCACCACTATTGTTATTACACCAAGTATCACTATCATGTGGGAGTTCGACACGTGGATTAGGTAAGAAATACTCACGTAGGCTGTTATTACGTATAATTACAGATATGTGGAGAGAGCCCTGACAGCCGTTACCTTGCCTCCTTGCTCACACTCGTAACACTGACTGACTGGCCGCCCACATACCCATATGTGAGAGGGCCTTTGAATAATGCCAGTTCAGCGCAATATGAATAGACAGTGACTCAGGCAGAGACGGTTGGTCGTTGAGTCAACGGTACACTGGTTACTGGTAACTGGTTACTACTACTGAGATCACCACTACTGTTATTACAACAAGTATCACCACTACTGTTATTACACCAAGTATCACCACTACTGTTATTACATCAAGTATCACCATTACTGTTATTACACCAAGTATCACCACTACTGTCATTACAAGTATCACCACTATTGTTATTACACCAAGTATCACCACTACTGTCACTACAACAAGCCTCACCACTGCTGCTGTCTCAACACATACCATGGTGTGAGTATTCCATGGTCAGCTGGTGGTACTGAAGTAACTGCTGATCAGCATCAGTGCTCCAGTAATCACACTCAACCACAACATTGTGTCCACTTGACTCACACACTTACATTTTTTTGTGAACAATAAAAATGGTATAAAATACCGACAGGTTGTTAGGTAAGACACATATGCAACAGTTAGGTATCTTTATTTCGAAACGTTTCGCCTACACAGTAGGATTCTTCAGTCGAGTACAGAAAAGTTGATAGAAGCTTCTATCAACTTTTCTGTACTCGACTGAAGAAGCCTACTGTGTAGGCGAAACGTTTCGAAATAAAGATACCTAACTGTTGCATATGTGTCTTACCTACAATTTTTTTAAAGAACTGAGCTATCCATTAAAGTAATTGTGAGGGAAAAGTTCAATAGATAGGAGTAGCGAGGGAGTATATAGTAACAATAGTTTCATTGCCGGCTACTAGTTAAGGTAGGGTAAGTCAAGCTCCTGCTATTCCCGCCTTTTTTCCCCCTCCCCGAAAGTGATAGTTTCATTGCCGGCTGCTTGTTAAGGTAGGGTCAGTCTAGCTCCTGCTATCCCTTCCCCTCCTCCTTCCCCCCCCCCGAAAGGTGACGTGTGGGGCTCCGGTCCAAACAGTAATCACTAGACTCACAGCTCTCAGCACTACTGTAAGTACATGCCTGCCTTGTATTCTAGTGGATTTATTGGTTGAAAGCTTCACTTTTGACCAATAATAAACTTAGTCCTTTCAGTCTTGCTATAAGTTGACTGTTGTAATAATCACCACATCTTTTAGGTATTGTACTTATCATGGAGAGTGATTTCTTAAGCAGTGGGTAACCTGTCTATCTTTCCAGCTTGGATGACAGAGAGGGTCACCTCCCAATCAACGAGCAGAACTGATGGAGATGGACTAACGTCCTGAGACTTCCCCTTTTTGGATTTAATTACCTGTGCACCTGTATGAAATTGCAGGACGTAACCCCTCATCATTACAGCGGTAAAGAACCTGCTTTCCTGTCATCGGGATAGAATACTCAAGGCTATACTGTGAAGAACTAGCCAGTGGGTTGTAACCAATACCTGCGACCCCCCCCCCATCATCGGCAACGGCTACGATTTCAACAAGCAGTGTCACCACCACCAGACACCCAAGTTTTATATTAGCATTTAATTCAGTTATCATTTATATTTTTAATTTTTCATTTTCTTTAATGTAGGATTAATATTTCATATTTAAGTGTTTTATATTTTCTATATAATAAAGTGTTTATGTTTATTTCTTTTTCTATTCATTAATTTTCCTGAGGAGAAGCCAGCCTTGGTAATACTGTCTGAAGTTGTTACAGGGCTGAGTAAGCCTTCACAAGTGGCGACCTTGCCAGGATCAACTCTACTGAATCAAGATTCAACTCCATCTCGAATCTACCATTGGAACTTCAACGCCGCATACCACAGACGGTTACCACCAGCCATGAGTAATCATTCTCTATAGTAGGACTACAGTACAGGTATTTAAAAGATTTGGTGATTGTTATAGTCTCAATTTATTGTAAGTCAAGTCAAGGCAGGAATACTAGTTAATTCTGCCATCTATTTTTGTGTGAGCTTGAAACACTTTGGAGGATTAGACTCTAGGGACCCGAGATTTTCCAGTGACAATTTGTTTCATTGAGCTCTTTATTATATCAAGGGAACTGTCATAGGACACTCTTGATTTGTTGGTGAGAAGATTGGATGGTCAAGTGACCCCATTCTACTTATTGTTTGCTCCGAGCCGGCATAGAACCCTTCGTTTTAATTAATACATATTGTTTAATTGGAGCAGGGATCGAGCCCTCTGGTTTATTTACAGTTTGAGCGGAGCAGGAATTGAACCCTCCGTTTTCTTTAATACCCGTTTCATTTCCCCTGATAGTTTAAGTTATTCTTGCAAGCATGGAGGAATACCAGTTTTGGATGAATGCTGGAAGTAAGTTAGGAATAACAGGGAAAAATTTAGAATCTTTCATTAGTGCTAAGATCCAGGAAAGACTTGAAAGAGAATTGAGAGAGAAGAGAGACAGTTAGA
>NW_027195031.1:260000-305000 GCF_038502225.1 Cherax quadricarinatus
GTAAATGCTGAGGTTCAGTCTTCTTACCAGTTTCTCCTTGACCTTAGATCCAAACTTGAGGAGACCTCTGACATAGTTTCGAAAAGCCTAAGCTTGTCAATGAACCAGTACAAAACCTATTTTGATTCCAAAAGTCAGAGGAGAAGTTTTAAAGTAGGGGATGAAGTTCTTGTACTTTTGCCGATCAAGTCAAATAAATTATTAGTAGCATGGAAAGGTCCATATAAAGTATTAAAAATTTGTGGGAAAGTTGACTACCTCATAGAAGTCAAGGGGAAACCTAAGCTTTATCATATCAACATCCTTAAGAAATATTACCGAAGAAATTCGGTTAACTGCCTTAATAACTTTGACTTAGTTTTTCCACACACGACAACTGAAGAATGTAAGGTGTGCGTAATTAACACCTCTAACTTAGACTATGATGAAGAACTACATGACTTGGTGACTCTTGACCACTCGGATGCAACCAACATTAATATTAATGAATCTTTGGATGACCATAAGAGACATGAACTACTTCAATGTGTGAGTAACTTTTCAGACGTCTTTACTGATATTCCAGGTGTTACCTCCACGGTAGTCCATAAGATTGACTTAGTGACGGACAATCCTATCAAACGAAAATTATACCCAGTTCCAGTTCACCTTAGGGATGCATTTGACCGAGAGGTAGACAAATTATTAAAACTAAAGATCATTGAACCTTCAGTATCTTCATATTGTTCACCAGTAGTCATGGTTAAGAAGGAGGATAATTCATATAGACTTGCTATTGACTTCAGAGGCCTTAATGCTATAACTCGGTGGGATGCTGAGCCTATGCCCTTAATAGATAGTGATCTACACAAATTTTATGACGCTTCCTTCTTTTCAGAGATTGATATTGCACAGGCATATCATCAAGTAATGTTAGATCCTTCTTCTAAGCAGTACACCGCTTTTCCTACACACCAAGGACTGATGCAATATAGAACTATGCCCTTCGGTTTGGTAACTGCCTCTGCTACCTACGTGAGACTGATGAGAAAGGTCTTGGGTAATATGCCAAATGTTTCAGTTTATTTTGATAACATTTACGTAATGACATCCACGTGGGGCGAACATATCCAAACATTAACATCAGTTTTACATAGGTTACGCTCACATGGCCTCACTGCCGCCAAGCCGAAGAAATGCTTCCTTGGGTATAACAAGATTAGATATCTTGGACTGATACTTTCTAATAACTCTCTGCATCCTCTCCCCAGTAAGATCAAAGCTTCATTAGAATTTAAATTCCCCAAAACCAAGAAGCTCATGCGTAGCTTTCTTGGTTCTGTAAATTTTTATGAACGGTTTATCCCGAACCTTACTGATCTTACAGGCATCTACCGACTTCCTTAAAAAGTCTGTGAAGGAACCTCTTGAACTTTCCGACGTAGCTCGGGAAAAGTTTAATGAGATTAAAAGTATCTTTTCGAAAGACCCTTATACTTAAGATTCCAGATATTAATAAAACATTTTGCTTAAGAACTGATGCCTCCAATACTGGCTTAGGTGCGGTGTTACTACAATACCATGATGGTACTGCCTTCCCTGTATGCTTCCTAAGCCGGAAACTCCTTCCGGCAGAAACGAGATACTCCACCATAGAAAAGAAATGTTTGGCCCTTGTGTGAGGTATCTCCAAACTTAAATTTTATTTGCTGGGAAAAGAATTCATTTTAGAAACGGACCACAAACCTTTGATATACCTAGAAACTTTTAAGGGAACCAACAGTCGCCTCTTGAGGTGGACATTGGCACTCCAGGCTTTTAAGTTCCATATTGTGTATATCAATGGTTCATCCAATTATTTCTCTGACTGGTTAAGTCGTGACAGTCAGTAGAAGATTTCTTGCCTTACGCGACTTCCATATGTTAGAACTTTTTCCTCGCCTATTCTTCTTATACTCCTTGACTATAAGTCTTGGTATGGGGGAGTGTGAGGGAAAAGTTCAATAGATAGGAGTAGCGAGGGAGTATATAGTAACAATAGTTTCATTGCCGGCTACTAGTTAAGGTAGGGTAAGTCAAGCTCCTGCTATTCCCGCCTTTTTTCCCCCTCCCCGAAAGTGATAGTTTCATTGCCGGCTGCTTGTTAAGGTAGGGTCAGTCTAGCTCCTGCTATCCCTTCCCCTCCTCCTTCCCCCCCCAAAAGGTGACGTGTGTGTTATTACTGTTCTTACTGCTGAACAGCGGTTTAGTGCCGATGAAGGTAGCGTAGGTAGCAATGATACGGCCGTGGACTAGTTTGGCTTTAATTGGGTAGGAGTGAGTAGACAATGGGCAGTGAGGGAGTGACCGCAAGCCAGTCCGTGGAGGGGGAGCACTTGTGTCTCTCAAGTCGGTCGGCCTAGGAGTGAGGGAGAGGCATGGGCCGGCAGGCTGGCGTGCCCACCTAGAGGCCTGGCTACAGAGGGCAGCACCTGAGTGGCGCAAAATATGAACTAAGCTGGCAGACAGCATGGGTTGTCTGTGCAGACAGTACAGGCTGTCTACATGTGGGGCTCCGGTCCAAACAGTAATCACTAGACTCACAGCTCCCAGCACTACTGTAAGTACATGCCTGCCTTGTATTCTAGTGGATTTATTGGTTGAAAGCTTCACTTTTGACCAATAATAAACTTAGTCCTTTCAGTCTTGCTATAAGTTGACTGTTGTAATAATCACCACATCTTTTAGGTATTGTACTTATCATGGAGAGTGATTTCTTAAGCAGTGGGTAATCTGTCTATCTTTCCAGCTTGGATGACAGAGAGGGTCATCTGCCAATCAACGAGTAGAACTGTTGGAGATGGACTAACGTCCTGAGACTTCCCCTTTTTGGATTTAATTACCTGTGCACCTGTATGAAATTGCAGGATATAACCCCTCATCATTACAGCGGTAAAGAACCTGCTTTCCTGTCAACGGGATAGAATACTCAAGGCTATACTGTGAAGAACTAGCCAGTGGGTTGTAACCAACACCTGCGACCCCCCCCCCCATCATCGGCAACGGCTACGATTTCAACAAGCAGTGTCACCACCACCAGACACCCAAGTTTTATATTAGCGTTGAATTCAGTTATCATTTATATTTTTCATTTTTCATTTTCTTTAATGTAGGATTAATATTTCATATTTAAGTGTTTTATATTTTCTATATAATAAAGTGTTTATGTTTGTTATTTCTTTTTCTATTCATTAATTTTCCTGAGGAGGAGCCAGCCTTGGTAATACTGTCTGAAGTTGTTACAGGGCTGAGTAAGCCTTCACAGTAATATTTTAAAAGAATCTAAATTTAAAGCAATATAAAAATCATTTATTCACATTTGTTTTGTATCTCCTATCTCAAAGTTTCACGTCAATTATTTTCCATCTCAAATACCTCTTCGTGTCTCAGTGTTTAGAGGAGTGATGGGAGGGGGAGGAATATGAGAAGAGGAAGGACAATATAAGGAAGAGGATAATAGAAGGAAGCAGTAAAAGAAGGAGAGGGAGGGAGGGTAGAAGGGTAAGGAGAAGATAAGGAGAGTTGAGGTATACCTGAAGGCTCACTAGGCTCCATACATACAGTATTTCCTCCCTGGACACTGGAGTATCGACTTACAACTCGTTGACCTGATGCAAGGTAAGGTGTGTGTGTGTGTGTACTCACCTAGTTGAGGTTGCAGGGGTCGAGTCCAAGCTCCTGGCCCCGCCTCTTCACTGGTCGCTAGGTCACTCCCTGAACCATGAGCTTTATCGTACCTCTGCTTAAAGCTATGTAGTTTGGTTTCATTTGTCCTGGCCTTCCTGCTTCCCCCTCCACTTGTAGCTCTACTGTGTATTCGAAGCTCAAAACCACATGATCGCTGGCCCCAAGGGGTCTTTCATATGTGATGTCCTCAATATCTGCACTACTCAAGGTGAATACTAAGTCCAGTCTTGCTGGTTCATCCTCTCCTCTCTCTCTTGTAGTGTTCCTTACGTGTTGGTACATGAAGTTTTCCAGTACCACCTCCATCATCTTAGCCCTCCATGTATCTTGTACCCCATGTGGCTCCAAGTTCTCCCATTCGATCTCCATGTGGTTAAAGTCGCCCATGATCAGGAGCTTTGCCCTGCATGCATGAGCTCTTCTGGCCACTGCAGCCAGTGTGTCAACCATCGCTCTATTGCTCTCGTCATACTCTTGCCTTGGCCTCCTGCTGTTCTGTGGTGGGTTATACATCACTGCAATTATCACCTTGGGACCTCCAGAGTGAAGCGTTCCCGCTATGCAATCACTTTCTTCTCCGCTGTCTCCTCTCTCCAGATCATCAAAATTCCATCGGTGTTTGATCAGCAATGCCACTCCTCCACCCCCCCTGTTCTTTCTGTCTTTCCTCAGGATCTGGTATCCTGTTGGAAAGATGGCATCTGTTATCATACCTGTAAGCTTGGTTTCTGTGATCGCTATGATGTCTGGTGATGCCTCTTTGACTCTTTCGTGCCACTCCTCCCACTTGTTTGTTATTCCATCAGCGTTTGTGTACCATACCTTCAGTTTCCTTTCCAACACTGTGGTTTGGGGGGCCTGTGGGGGTGGGAGACCTGGTAGCATACTGTGGGATTCTATGGTTGGGGGTTGGGTGGAAGCTGTGGGTATGGATTGTATTGTGTGTTGGGATGGTGTGATAGGTTGTGGGGTTCTGAGGATAGTTGAGTGTGTTCTTGTTCTTGCTGCTGTGTGTACTCACCTAGTTGTACTCACCTAGTTGAGGTTGCGGGGGTCGAGTCCGAGCTCCTGGCCCCGCCTCTTCACTGATCGCTACTAGGTCAATCTCCCTGAGCCGTGAGCTTTATCATACCTCTGCTTAAAGCTATGTATGGATCCTGCCTCCACTACATCGCTTCCCAAACTATTCCACTTACTGACTACTCTGTGGCTGAAGAAATACTTCCTAACATCCATGTGATTCATCTGTGTCTTCAACTTCCAACTGTGTCCCCTTGTTACTGTGTCCAATCTCTGGAACATCCTGTCTTTGTCCACCTTGTCAATTCCTCTCAGTATTTTGTATGTCGTTATCATGTCCCCCCTATCTCTCCTGTCCTCCAGTGTCGTCAGGTTGATTTCCCTTAACCTCTCCTCGCAGGACATACCTCTTAGCTCTGGGACTAGTCTTGTTGCAAACCTTTGCACTTTCTCTAGTTTCTTTACGTGCTTGGCTAGGTGTGGGTTCCAAACTGGTGCCGCATACTCCAATATGGGCCTAACGTACACGGTGTACAGAGTCTTGAACGATATCTTGCTGAGGCATCGGAACACTATTCTTAGCTTTGCCAGGCGCCCATATGCTGCAGCAGTTATCTGGTTGATGTGCGCCTCAGGAGATGTGCTCGGTATTATACTCCCCCCAAGATCCTTTTCCCTGAATGAGGTTTGCACTCTTTGGCTAGCTTATACTCTGTCTGCGATCTTTGCCCTTCCTCAATCTTCATGACTGCATTTGGCGGGGTTGAATTCGAGGAGCCAGTTGCTGGACAAGGCTTCCAGCCTGTCCGACTTAATTCTTCTCATTAACTTCACATCATCTGCAAACAGGGACACTTCTGAGTCTATCCCTTCTGCCATGTTATTCACATATACCAAAGACAGCACTGGCCCTATTATTGACCCCTGTGGAACCCCGCTCGTCACAAGCGCCCGCTCTGACACCTCGTCACATACTATGACTCGTTGTTGCCTCCCGGTCAGGTATTCTCTGATCCATTGCAGTGCCTTTCCTGTTATACATGCCTGATCCTCTAGCTTTTGCACTAACTTCTTGTGAGGAACTGTGTCGAAGGCCTTTTTGCAGTCCAAGAAGATGCATTCTACCCACCCCCTCTCTCTCGTGTCTTATTTCCGTTACCTTGTCATAAAACTCCAGTAGGTTTGTGACACAGGATTTCTTTTCCCTGAAACCATGCTGGTTGTCGTTTATAAGCTTGTTCCTTTTTAGGTGCTTCACCACTCTCCTCCTGATAATCTTCTCCATGATTTTGCATACTATACACGTCAGTGACACTGATCTGTTCTGTAATGCCTCGTGTCTGTCTCCTTTCTTAAAAACTGGGACTACGTTTGTCACCTTTTATATCTTAGGTAGTTGCCCAGTTTCAATGGATGTGTTGAAGATTTTTGTTAGTGGCACACACAGCGTCTTGACTCCCTGTGTGTGTGTGTGTGTGTGTGTGTGTGTGTGTGTGTTTGTGTGTATGTGTGTGTATGTGTATGTGTGTGTGTGTGTGTGTGTGTGTGTGTGTGTGTGTGTGTGTGTGTGTGTGTGTGTGTGTACTCACCTAGTTGAGGTTGCAGGGGACGAGTCCTAGCTCCTGGCCCCGCCTCTTCACTGGTCGCTACTAGGTCACTCTCCCTGAACCGTGAGCTTTATCATACCTCTGCTTAAAGCTATGTATGGATCCTGCCTCCTATGTGTGTGTGTGTGTGTGTGTGTGTGAGTGAGAGAGAGAGAGAGAGAGAGAGAGAGAGAGAGAGAGAGAGAGAGAGAGAGAGAGAGAGAGAAAACAGCATATTAAAGAGATTTTTGGTTCACCCTCATAAACACATGAGATGTGTCTTCCTCACTTAACAAATGCATGGGAGTACATTCCATTCTCCCCAGGAACGCATGAACTGCATTCTTCTCGCCTCACGAACACAAACTTCATTACCCTCTCCTCACGAACGCATGGAATGCGTTTCTCTCACCATAGGAATGGATGAACTGCGTTCCCCTGACCGTCACAAAGTTCTCAAACAGCAAGATAAGAACCACAAGTGTATTAAGTGTTAGTAAAAGTTGAAGAACTTGGGTGGTGACAATCACAAGTTGAAGACTCTGGGTGGTGACAATCACAAGTTGAAGACTCTGGGTGGTGACGAACACAAGTTGAAGACTCTGGGTGGTGACGAACACAAGTTGAAGACTCTGGGTGGTGACGAACACAAGTTGAAGACTCTGGGTGGTGACAATCACAAGTTGAAGACTCTGGGTGGTGACAATCACAAGTTGAAGACTCTGGGTGGTGACAATCACAAGTTGAAGACTCTGGGTGGTGACGAACACAAGTTGAAGACTCTGGGTGGTGACAATCACAAGTTGAAGACTCTGGGTGGTGACGAACACAAGTTGAAGACTCTGGGTGGTGACAATCACAAGTTGAAGACTCTGGGTGGTGACGAACACAAGTTGAAGACTCTGGGTGGTGACGAACACAAGTTGAAGACTCTGGGTGGTGACGAAGACTCTGCGTGATAACAAACACAAGTTTTCCCACAAGTACACAGCTCCAGAAATGATATTAACAATAATGCATTGAGAGAGAGCTTCCATTTCAGGTGCAGAGAGCCTTGATGATTCTAATAAGCCCTTTATCCAGGAAACAGGAGCTAGCATCTCCTATCTTAGATCAAACCCCATTATGTTTCCCTAGCGCTGTATAACCTCACATGAGCTAAACTCTATCCCATAAGTACAAAATTAATAGTTAAATTTGTTTCGGGCATGCGCGATGCGAGAAAGGTATCCCCCGTGTTCCTAATGCCCAACCCCATCTACCTCAATGATCTAAGAAAGGTTTCACCGTATTCATAAGCCCAACCCCATATACCTCACTACATGTGACAGGAACTAATCAGGGCAATCATAAAATTGTAAGGCAGTGAAAAATACAAGTGTGTATGCTTGTACAAATTGATGTGTGTGTGTATTTCCAACAAAGATGCACTCACGAAACAGGTGGTGGAGTGAACTTCTTGCGAATGAGATTCGAAAAACACGATGAAGACTCATGTGACTCCATAGATGTCAAAATTCAAGGCAAAGAGGAAGAAAATGTTATTTTAAGTGAGGTACATTGTCCACCTCAACAAAACCTGCAAAACGACGATCTTTTGTAAGATGAAATTAAAGCATTAAGTAATAATTGTGTTGTAGAGGTCTAACATCTACAACACAACTGTTCTGAAAGATTTGTTAAGTTATACCATGAATTAAGGGAAGATCCTGGACTTCACCTTACGAAACAGACAAAGCAAATGCGATAGTAATTATATACAAAGTAGATTATAGTGGAAAAATAAACATGTTACTAGAAGACGGGGGAGCTTAGGTGCCTCTTAACAAAGAGCAAAGAGGAAATGATAGCTGGTGCCTCTACACACACTGGAACAATTTATCAGGGGACCAATAAGCTGCCAGACTTTAAATCATGACTGAAGACAATATTGTGACATATGTTATCATGTCTAGTACTCGTTGCAAAAATGTTCTGGATCTCACTGTGATCGCAAATTGTAACATTATACCAGGGAAGAGACGACTAGTTAACAATGACCACATCAGTCCATTAAAAAAACAAATACAAACTTTGAGATCTACAGTAACATCATGACGGTTCCTTACTGCAGATCAGCAAACTTGGATACAATGTTTCGTGGTATCAGTAACGAAATCTGAATCGAACTCCAAAATACAACTAAAGTAGAAGAAATATGGGGGAGATTCAAAACAGAAATTCTAAATATCAAAAGAGATAACTTACCAAGGAAGATAAAACGTTTAAAACAATTAGACGAGATTATGGGCCAAAAAAAAAAAAACTCATAAAAGAAATTTAAACTGACTGGCAACCTCGTAGAGCACAATTACTACATACGATTACATAAAGAAAAATTAGAAATGATTTACAGGAAATTGAAAGAAAAATTTCATGCAACATCAAAGATAGTCTAAAATAGCTCTTGAAATACGTCAGGTAAAAAGCAACGCTGTGATGTTTAACTAGTGATAACGATAACGAGAGAATAACAAACAAAAGGAGATATGACATTAATAATCAATGTAATCTTCACTCTGTATTGAACACGACACTAACACTCTCAGTCTTCACTCTGTACTGACAACTGAACACGACACGAACACACTCAGTCTTCACTCTGTATTGACAAATGAACACGACACTAACACGCTCAGTCTTCACTCTGTACTGACAACTGAACACGACACGAACACACTCAGTCTTCACTCTGTATTGACAAATGAGCACGACACGAACACACTCAGTCTTCACTCTGTATTGACAAATGAACACGACACGAACACACTCAGTCTTCACTCTGTATTGACAAGTGAACACGACACGAACACACTCAGTCTTCACTCTGTATTGACAAGTGAACACGACACGAACACACTCAGTCTTCACTCTGTATTGACAAGTGAACACGACACGAACACACTCAGTCTTCACTCTGTATTGACAAGTGAACACGACACGAACACACTCAGTCTTCACTCTGTATTGACAAATGAACACGACACGAACACACTCAATCTTCACTCTGTATTGACAAATGACACGAACACTCGCAGGCAACAATATTTTTTTTTAGAGACTGAATCTGACACACCAAATGTTAACACGATTAACAGCCTTGACACATTAAACTGCCCTGACACATTAACAGCCTTGACACATTAAACTGCTTGGTGAAACTGAAGATTAACACATCAAGGGAACTAGATGAAATGTCTACCAGTGTTGTAAAAAAATGATGATACCAAATCACTTACCCATTAAAAGTAATAATTATAAAGTATCAGAAGACAAGGTGATACTAGAAGAGGAGTCTAGCAATTGTTTCCCTGATATTTAAAAAGGGATGTAAGTAAGTTTATTCAAGTTAACACAAATACAGTTACATAGATTATCATACAGAGCAGCATATGTGTAAAGAGCTTGTGTAGACTTGTGCCTTCAGCTATCGTCCCATTAGCTTCATGTGAATTTTAGGTAACCAAATGGAGACCATTAGGGACAATGTAAGGGGAAAAGTTCACTAGTATAAACACAGTTTTGTGTGCATGTGAGTGTGACTGTAGTGTGGGTTGTTCGAGTGCTGAAACGCATGCAGACTCCAGCACTGCCCACAAGCCTCTCTTAACCTCAACACTCTGTAGATGATGTTGCTGCGTTGTTTCCTGACAAACCTTACCTACCTACTCGCCTCTCTGATAATTTTGGGTATCCATTCCTATGTTCTCTGTGCTTGTTTATTGTGTTTTCCTGTATATATTGCAGATGTTACCTGTCTTGATTTTGTGCTGCCTTAATATTTAGAGTAAGGTTTTACTTCATTTTCTCTCATCCGTGTCTTTAAAGCCATCAGCTTGACGAGCGTTTTTCTTTATCTCGAGTGTACTGAGTGGACCAGCAGAACCTGGAGGGATCTGACAGGATGCTTGAACCCTGGCACACTATGTATGTGAATTCTGCTAACTGTATATCCTGCAACTCTTCCATTCTGGAAGTGCATCTCCATCTTTGTCAACTCGTCATCTCCTTACGTCTCCGAGATGTTCAACAGCTTGCTTCACCGTATCATTAATGATTCACTCGTGTGTATATGCGTTCAGGTGTTGACACGCGCTCAGGTATTGACATGCGCTCCTCATTAGGGTTCATACGTATGTTACCAAGGGTATCAATATCTCAGTGTTCAGTTTCAAGTGCTCAAATCTACTTCTATCAACTCATGTCTTCATGAGATCATGTTACACACGTCACTCTGGGCTGTAGCATCCTATGTATTTGCAATATATCAGCTTTGATTCACTTTCTCAATTCATTTTTTTACTTCCTTCATTCCAGTCAGGTGAATTAATTCATGGTTGTGTATTTTATATTTGAGTAAACTTTCTATGATTGTTGTTAATTTTTAATTTTCCGCTTGTCCATATTTCCTATTAAGGTGTCTAAACACTTTCTGTAGTGGGTAGAGGCGTTTATCATCATCATTTACGAAGAACATCGTTAGATTTCTGGAATACAATAGCTTAAAATCTAGATATCAACGAGAACTTCGCAACGAAAACATTACTCGTGACTAAATTACTTGATTTTTTTAATTAAATATATATGAACGGAGGTAAAAAAAAAATCCCCACAGATGTGGTGTATCTAAAGTTACAAAAAAAAAACATTCGACAGGATATCCCATCAATTATTTTTAGCCAAAATAAACAAGACACATACCACTGGCTAGACACACACACACACACACACACACACACACACACACACACACACACACACACACACACACACACACACACACACACAGGGAGGGGGAAGCAGGAATGCCAGGGCGAATGAAGCCAAACTATAAGAATGGGGACTACACGGGAATGAGGAACTTCCTGAACGGGGTTCAGTGGGACAGAGAACTGGCAGGGAAGCCACTTAATGACATGATGGAATATGTAACAACCATGTGCAAAGAGGTTGAGGAGAGATTTGTACCCAAGGGTAACAGGAATAATGAAAAAGCTAGGATGAGCCCATGGTTCACCCAAAGGTGCAGGGAGGCAAAAACCAAGTGTCCTAGGGAATGGAAGAAATATAGAAGGCAAATGACCCAGGAGAATAAGGAGAGCAGTCGTAGAGCCAGAAATGAATATGCACAGATAAGAAGGGAGGCCCAACGACAATATGAAAATGACATAGCAGCGAAAGTCAAATCTGACCCGAAGTTGTTATACAGCCACATCAGGAGGAAAACAACAGTCAAGGACCAGGTAATCAGGCTAAGGAGGAGAGACAACAAGAAATGACCGTGAAGTATGTGAGGAACTCAACAAGAGATTCAAAGAAGTGTTCACAGAGGAAACAGAAGGGGCTTCAGAAAGACGGAGAGGTGGGGTACACCACCGAGTGCTGGACACAGTACACACAACCGATGAAGAAGTGAAGAGGCTTCTGAGTGAGCTAGATACCTCAAAGGCAATGGGGCCGGATAACATCTCTCCATGGGTCCTGAGAGAGGGAGCAGAGGCGCTATGTGTACCCCTAACAACAATATTCAATACATCTATCGAAACAGGGAGATTGCCTGAGGCATGGAAGACAGCAAATGTAGCCCCAATCTTTAAAAAAGGAGACAGACATGATGCACTAAACTACAGACCAGTGTCGCTGACATGTATAGTATGCAAAATCATGGAGAAGATTATCAGGAGAAGAATGGTGGAACACCTAGAAAGGAATGATCTCATCAACAGCAGCCAACATGGTTTCAGGGATGGGAAATCCTGTATCACAAACCTACTGGAGTTCTATGACATGGTGACAGCAGTAAGACAAGAGAGAGAGGGGTGGGTGGATTGCATTTTCATGGACTGCAAGAAGGCGTTTGACACAGTTCCACACAAGAGATTAGTGAAAAAAAACTGGAGGACCAAGCAGGGATAACAGGGAAGGCACTACAATGGATCAGGGAATACTTGTCAGGAAGACAGCAGCGAGTCATGGTACGTGGCGAGGTGTCAGAGTGGGCACCTGTGCCAGCGGGGTCCCACAGGGGTCAGTCCTAGGACCAGTGCTGTTTCTGGTATTTGTGAACGACATGACGGAAGGAATAGACTCAGAAGTGTCCCTGTTTGCAGATGATGAGAAGAATTCATTCGATCGAAGACCAGGCAGAACTACAAAGGGAGCTGGACAGGCTGCAGACCTGGTCCAGCAATTCGCTCCTAGGGGGCCAGAGACTACAAACCTCACTCAAGGAAAAAGATCTTGGGGTGAGTATAACACCAGGCACATCTCCTGAAGCCCACATCAACCAAATAACTGCTGCAACATATGGGCGCCTAGCAAACCTCAGAACAGCATTCCGACATCTTAATAAGGAATCGTTCAGGACCCTGTACACCGTGTACGTTAGGCCCATATTGGAGTATGCGGCACCAGTCTGGAACCCACACCCAGCCAAACACGTAAAGAAACTAGAGAAAGTGCAAAGGTTTGCAACAAGACTAGTCCCAGAGCTAATAGGTATGTCCTACGAGGAGAGGTTAAGGGAAATCAACCTGACGACACTGGAAGACAGGAGAGATAGGGGGGACATGATAGCGACATACAAAATATTGAGAGGAATTGACAAGGTGGACAAAGACAGGACGTTCCAGAGATGGGACACTGCAACAAGGGGGCACAGTTGGAAGTTGAAGACACAGATGAATCACAGGGATGTTAGGAAGTACTTCTTCAGCCACAGAGTAGTCAGGAAGTGGAATAGTTTGGGAAGCGATGTAGTGGAGGCAGGATTCATACATAGCTTTAAGCAGAGGTATGATAAAGCTCACGGTTCAGGGAGAGTGACCT
Source organism: Cherax quadricarinatus (assembly GCF_038502225.1). NCBI lineage: Eukaryota > Metazoa > Arthropoda > Malacostraca > Decapoda > Parastacidae > Cherax > Cherax quadricarinatus. Next base: position 273,179 of record NW_027195031.1, read on the forward strand.
AGTAGCGACCAGTGAAGAGGCGGGGACAGGAGCTTGGACTCGACCCCTGCAACCTCAACTAGGTGAGTACATCTAGGTGAGTACAGAATTGGCTAGACACAAACACACACACACACACACACCTGCAACCACAAATAGGTGAGTACACACACACACAACTGGCTAGACACACACACACACATGCACAACAGGCTAGAGACACACAACTGGCCAGAAGACAAACACACCACTCTTACCAGACAACAAAGAGGTGGTGGTATAAGGGTGACATAAAAGAGTGGAACTATCGTGTGATAATGGCCTCTTAAGAGCCGCGACAACCTGCAGAATGACCCATAAAGGTGACGGGTGTCGACGTGGGGGCTTCTGGGAGCTCTTATTCCTTCTGTTGACCTTCCTGCTTCCCCTCCACCTGGCCCACATCACCTGCTGCCCCCACCACTGCATACCTCCACCACTACCTGCTTCAATCACCACCTGACCCCCACCACCGCCACCTGACAGTCTGGCCAAATATTTATTCCGATCCTATTTTTACTAATGGATTCAAATCGTGAGCAAACAAAGATACGGAGGATTCAGCCTCTCTGGTACGTTATTTATATATTAATAGTAGAGGTACTGGTATTGATCCTTGGGAGACCCCACGCATTACCCATTCCCATCCTGAAGTTTCCGTCATTAATAAACACCCTTTGAAATGTGTTAATATATTTTCTTATCCTTTAGAAAAACATTACCTTTGCAATCTTGCTCGTTACTCTAATTAGTGAACCAATCTTAGTTGAGGTACAATGTTAATTACTCTCCTGCAAAGAGTATGCAAGTTAACCTGGCTGATCATTATCCAGTTTATTCGTGAGTCGGACTTATCTAGCTTAAATCCATGCTGGTTCACTGTAACCAAGTCCCTCCTATCCAGGCGCTCAACCAACCTCTTCCTCATTATCTTTTCCAATACTCTGGTTGGTATACATGTCAGTGATACTGGTCTGTAATTCAGTGCCTGGGGCCTGTTCCCCTGCTTGTATATGGTCTCAATATACATGCAAGAAGACAGTTAAAAGGCAGTGAGTTAGGCAGTGAGTTACAGCATGTGTGTGTGTGTGTGTGTGTGTGTGTGTGTGTGTGTGTGTATAAATTAGAATCAGCTGTGGTACGGAAATCCGGCTTGTAGACCCCATAGAGTATTCCATCTAACCATTTTTTTTTACACAGGGCTTGACAAGTTTAGGTTAAGGATCCCTAGCTTTATTGATAAGCTAAGAGCTGTTACCTACATCAGCTCATTTGAAAGCATTTCTCTCTCTCTCTCTCTCTCTCTCTCTCTCTCTCTCTCTCTCTCTCTCTCTCTCTCTCTCTCTCTCTCTCTCTCTCTCTCTCTCTCTCTCTCTCTCTCTCTCTCACCTTACAATTTTGTAAAGATATGGTGAAAGAAAAGAGGAGTGGAACGGGGTGGGGAAGGAAGGGGAAGAGGAGAGGGAAGAAGTGGGAAGGGAGAAGGGGGAATAGTTCAAAATAATAATAATAATAATAATAATATTTAATAATAATAACTTATTATTATTACTATTATTATTACAAACTACGTTGATGACGAGGACGATCACCACAATGACGGACGATAACTGTTATCATTATTCCCACAGGTGAGCAAGTGGGCCACATATACGCAGTAGGCTCCTACGTCTGGCAGCCGCTTCACACATGCGTCTGGCGGAGGTGTGCAAGTATGTGGTCGTACCGGGAGACGAGTCCGGCAGTGCCTAAGAGTGAACACACATGAACTATGTGTTCAGATGGGCTAGTGTAGCCGAGGTGTGCAGTGGGTGTGTGTCTCATACTCTTACCAACTCTCTCAATGGACCTACTGAGAGATATTTTTTTCTTTGACGACTGACGCAATTTGAAATTGATTTAGAATCGTTTTGATCAGTGGCGTTTAGAAGCTCGATTTTTGGAGAATTCTGGTTGATTGTGCAATAGCAAAGATTTATTATAGTGTTTTAAAAGGAGTTTAATATGGAAAGGCCAGCCAGGATGACATGGCCAGTACTTGATGCAACGTGGCCATTGCTGCCTATATCATGGTCAAAACTTCATTCATTTGGCCAATACTTCGTGCAACATAGCCAAAACTGCCTGCAACTGGCCAATACTGCCTGCATCATGCTCGAAACATGGTCACTACTGCTACCATCGTGGCCAATGCTGCCTGCAACGTGGACGAAACTGCCTGCAACGTGGCTAATGCTGCCTTGAACGTGGCCAGTGCTCATGCAAAACGGCCAATAATCCTGCATTGTGACCAATACTGCCTGCGACGTGGCCATCACTAATGCAACATAATAAGTACTACACGTAACATGGCCAATATTGCTTGCAACTAAGTGAAAACAAAAATACCTGCAGAACAAATATGTTAAATAGGATAACAAACACGTGTGATACCTGTGTTAGTGTTAACACTGGTGTTAGTGTTAATATTGGTGTTAGTACTGGTGTTAATATTAGTGTTAATACTGGTGTTAGTGTTAATATTAGTGTTTCTACTGGTGTTAATGTTGACACTAGTGTTAATAATGGTGTTATTATTGATACTGGTGTTAATGTTGACACTGGTGTTAATAATGGTGTTATTATTGATACTGGTGTTAGTGTTGATACCGGCATTAGTACTTGTGTTAGTGTTAGCGCTGGTGACAGTGTTGATATCAGTCTTAGTACTGGTGTTAGGTTGATATTGGTGTTAGTGCTGACACTGGTGTTACTGCTGACACTGGTGTTAGTGCTGACACTGATGTTACTGCTGACACTGATGTTACTGCTGACACTGATGTTACTGCTGACACTGGTGTTCTGGTGTTAGTGCAGACACTGGTGTTCTGGTGTTAGTGCTGACACTGGTGTTCTGGTGTTAGTGCTGACACTGGTGTTCTGGTGTTACTGCTGACACTGGTGTTCTGATGTTAGTGCTGACACTGTTGTTCAGGTGTAAGTGCTGACACTGGTGTTCTGGTATTAGTGCTGACACTGGTGTTCTGGTGTTAGTGCTGACACTGGTGTTCTGGTGTTAGTGCTGACACTGGTGTTCCAGTATTAGTGCTGACACTAATGTTCTGGTGTTAGTACTGACACTGGTGTTCTGGTGTTAGTGCTGACACTGGTGTTCTGGTGTTAGTGCTGACACTGTTGTTCATATGTTAGTGCTGACACTGGTGTTCTGGTATTAGTGCTGACACTGGTGTTCTGGTATTAGTGCTGACACTGGTGTTCTGGTGTTAGTGCTGACACTGGTGTTCTGGTATTAGTGCTGACACTGGTGTTCTGGTGTTAGTGCTGACACTGGTGTTCTGGTGTTAGTGCTGACACTGGTGTTACTGCTGACACTGTTGTTCTGGTGTTAGTACTGACACTGGTGCTCTAGTGTTAATGTTGATACTAGTGTTAGTGTTAATACTGGTGTTAGTGTCGGTGTTGTTAATGTTAATACTGGTGTTAGTGTGGTGCTGTTAGTGTTAATACTGGAGTTAGTGTCGGTGTTATTAGTGTTAATACTGGTGTTAGTGTCGGTGTTGTTAGTGTTATTACTGGTGTTAGTGTTGGTGCTGTTGTTAATGTTAATATTGGTGTTAGTGTTGGTGCTGTTGTTAGTGTTAATACTGGTGTTAGTGTCGGTGTTGTTAGTGTTAATACTGGTGTTAGTGTTGGTGCTGTTGTTAGTGTTAATACTGGTGTTAGTGTCGGTGTTGTTAGTGTTATTACTGGTGTTGGTGTTAGTGTTAATACTGGTGTTAGTGTTGGTGTGTTGGTGATGTTGTTAGTGTTAATGGTGGTACTGTTGTTAGTGGTGGTGCTGTTGTTAGTGTTACTACTGTTGTTAGTGGTGGTAGTGGAGCTAATATTTGTGCTGCTGGCACGGTTGCTAGTACTAGTATTGTAGTTGTTGGTGCTGGTGTTGCTTATCAAGAAAAGCTGGTGGTACTGGTGCTGGTACTAGTGCTAGCACTGGTGCTACCAGTGGTACTGGTGCTAGCACTGGTGCTGCTACCAGTGGTACTGGTGTTAGCACTGGTGCTGCTACCAGTGGTATTGGTGCTAGCATTGGTGTTACTACCAGTGGTGCTGGTGCTAGTACTGGTGTTGCTACTAGTGGTACTGGTGCTAAGACTGGTGTTGCTACTGGTGGTACTTGTTTCAATTTGTGCTGTGGTTGCTTCTACTAGTGATAGTACTCGTACTGGCGGTGGTACTAGTCCTAATGCTTCTGTAACTGGTAACAGAATTGAACTTTTCTTAGTATTGATGTTAGTATTGGTGCTAGTACTGACATTAGTAATGGTACTAGTACTTGTAATAGTGTTAATACTGGTACTAGTACCGGTGCTAGAACTGGTACAACACTGGTGATAGTACTGGTACTAGTAATGGTGCTAGTACTGGTACTAGTACTAGTAACAATGCTAGTACTGGTACTAGCACCTGTGCTAATACTGGTACTAGTACTGGTGCTAGTATCGGTGCTAGTACTGGTGCTAATACTGGTGCTAGTATTAGTACTAGTGCTGGTGCTAGCATTGGTACTGGTGCTAATATTGGTACTGGTGCTAGCATTGGTACTGGTGCTAGTACTGGTACTAGTACTGGTGCTAGTATTGGTACTGGTGCTAGTACTGGTACTAGTACTGGTGATAGTATTGGTACTGGTGCTAGTATTGGTACTGGTACTAGTACTGATGCTAGAATTGGTATTGGTGCTAGTACTTGTGCTAGAATTGCTACTGGTGCTAGTATTGGTACTGGTCTAGTATTGGTACTGGTGCTAGTATTGGTACTGGTGCTAGTATTGGTACTGGTACTAGTATTGGTGCTAGAATTGGTACTGGTGCTAGCATTGGTACTGGTGCTAGTATTGGTACTGGTGCTAGTATTGGTACTGGTACTAGTATTGGTGCTAGAATTGGTACTGGTGCTAGTACTGGTGCTAGCATTGGTACTGGTGCTAGTATTGGTACTGGTGCTAGTATTGGTACCGGTGCTAGTATTGGTACTGGTGCTAGTATTGGTATTGGTGCTAGTATTGGTACTGGTGCTAGTATTGGCACTGGTGCTAGTATTGGTACTGGTGCTAGTATTGGTACTGGTGCTAGTATTGGTGCTAGTATTGGTACTGGTGCTGGTATTGGTATTGGTGCTAGTATTGGTACTGGTGCTAGTATTGGTACTGGTGCTAGTATTGGTATTGGTGCTAGTATTGGTACTGGTGCTAGTATTGGTATTGGTGCTAGTATTGGTACTGGTGCTAGTATTGGCACTGGTGCTAGTATTGGTACTGGTGCTGGTATTGGTATTGGTGCTAGTATTGGTACTGGTGCTAGTATTGGTACTGGTGCTAGTATTGGTACTGGTGCTAGTATTGGTATTGGTGCTAGTATTGGTACTGGTGCTAGTATTGGCACTGGTGCTAGTATTGGTACTGGTGCTGGTATTGGTATTGGTGCTAGTATTGGTACTGGTGCTAGTACTGGTACTGGTGCTAGTATTGGTACTGGTACTAGTACTGGCACTAGTTCCATAACCTTCTTCTTGGTTCTGTCAATGATTTTTCCTCAAAATTAAAATGCCGCTTTGATTTTCATTTCTTTTTGTTATAAGTGAATTATATGGCAGCCAGAGGGAAAAGAATATAAATTACTTAATAACAAGACAGAGTGAGAATTCTGGTCAAATGAGGTAAACATAGGGGGGGACAGGAGCGTACACGTCGTGTGTGTACACGTGTGCGTGTGTGCGTATGTGGGGGCTGGCTCGATCACTGGCATAAGTGACCCTCATGGTAAGTGCCTCTTGAGGCGCCTTTGTAAGCGCCACTAAGGGAAGTAAAGTGCGCACGTCGAGTGCACTCAGACGAGAGTGCGCGTGTGTGTGTGTGTGTGAGAGTGCGTGCAAGCCACGAGGATTGTACTCAAGGCTTGACCACCACCACCACCACCATCACCATCACCACCACCACCACTTTAGTCATCACCAACACTACCTCCTCTGTCATCACCACCGCCACCTCCGTCATCTCCATCTTCATCAACAATGGCTGCATCTAGTATCAGGTAAGATCAGGTACCTCACCCCTCATCTCCTACGTATCTTCTCTCTTAAAAAAGCTTCGTATCTTCCCTCTTACTAACCCTTCGTGTCTCCCCTCTTACGAACTCGTCGTGTCCCCTCTTACGAATTCTTTGTGTTTCCCCTTTCTCACGAACGCCTCGTGTTTTCCCTTTCATGAACCTTCCATGTTTCCCTCAAGAACCATTCGTGTCTCCCCTCTTACAAATCCTATTTGTATTCGGTACTACGAACGCCTGGTGTTCAGCCACACACATACCACTGACAGCAAGGTTGGGCTGCACATGTTAAGGCACAGTACTCTACAGTACTCTACAGTGCATCAACACTGGCCTTGTCTAAACTCGGAGTAGTGATGATTTTGTTATGGCGTGAAAGGATGCCCTGGGGAGAGGTTGTTGTGTCTACAAGCTGAGAGCTCTCTGCTTGTGACAACTGCTTCCTCTACACACGTGGGCCTTGTAAATACACGGGTATCTGATGACTGAAGAACATATTTCAAGGGTTATTTAAACCCAGGGGAAGGGAAGAGGGTTACTAATTCAGGGTAACAATGGTAAAGCAAGTAGTAAAGTGCGTATCTGTTGCGTCCGCCTCATTCTGCAAGTAACAACTGTCGACCGCCTCTTTGGTACCTATTTACTAATTGGTGAACATGGGTTAGAGGTGCAAGAAGACTTGTACGTACGTCTTGTCGCACCCGGAATCGATCTCGGGTTTCTTCGATTGTATGTTGAAAGGAAGATGTTAAGCTTATGTGGTGGAGATAGTTTTTGAAGTAACACCCGTGAACATTATATTTGTTGAGTGTTGTGGGATGGGTGGTGTAGTCCACACTGGTTGTGAACAGTGGTTGCTGGAGTTATTGCTAGTGTTTGTGGACGAGTTATTATTAGTTGTGGATGTAGATGGAAAGATTCTCTAGAGTGTCTAGGGATTTAGTTAAACACTGTAACACTGGTAGGTAAGACACATAGGCAACAGTTAGGCAACTTTATTCCGAAACGTTTCGCCTACACAGTAGGCTTCTTCAGTCGAATACAGAAAGTAGGCAGGAACAGTAGAGATGTGAAGACGATGTAATCAGTCCATCACCCTTGAAGTCGTAGAATTTGAGGTTGTCAATCCCTCGGCCTGGAGAAGTTCAGTTCCATAGTCAGGAACTATCTGAAGATCAAGCGACAGTGCGGAGAATTAAATAATGTCGGAAGGAGAGGCGCAGAGTAGTAGTAGTAGTAGTAGTAGTGAGAATGTAGCGACTGAGAGGTCAGGTCCCTCTCAGATCCAACAGTTCTCACTTGGAAGGGTTGTCTAAGGCGTTTTCTGTACCAAGATGCCATGTGTTGCAGTGTCTGACAAGATGAACATCAAAATGGTATACAATACCGACAGGTTGGTAGGTAAGACACATAGGCAACAGTTAGGCAACTTTATTCCGAAACGTTTCGCCTACACAGTAGGCTTCTTCAGTCGAATACAGGTGATAGACTGATTACATCGTCTTCACATCTCTACTGTTCCTGCCTTCTTTCTGTATTCGACTGAAGAAGCCTACTGTGTAGGCGAAACGTTTCGGAATAAAGTTGCCTAACTGTTGCCTATGTGTCTTACCTACCAACCTGTCGGTATTGTATACCATTTTGATGTTCACTGTAACACTGGTCAGAAACTGCTGTACCCCGATCCTTGACAAACCAAAGTCGCCTCACATGTATGGCCTCATTATGACTTAACCTATCCTTGACTTAACCTATCCTTGACTTAACCTATCCTTGTGACCTATAACTTTTTAAAGAGGCACGTAAGTTTCCCCGTCTTCTAATAACATGTTTATTTTTCCGCTATAATCTACCTTGTATATAATTACTATCACATTTGCTTTGTCTGTTTCTTAAGGTGAAGTCCAGGATCTTTCCTTAATTCATGGTATAACTTAACAAATCTTTCAGAATAGTTGTGTTGTAGATGTTAGACGTCTACAACACAATTACTACTTACTACTTTAATTTCATCTTACAAAAGATCGTCGTTTTGCAGGTTTTGTTGAGGTGGACAATGTACCTCACTTAAAATAACATTTTCTTCATCTTTGCCTTGAATTTTGACATCTATGGAGTCACATGAGTCTTCATCGTGTTTTTCTAATCTCATTCGCAAGAAGTTCACTCCACCACCTGTTTCGTGAGTGCATCTTTGTTGGAAATACACACACACATCAATTTGTACAAGCATACACACTTGTATTTTTCACTGCCTTACAATATTATGATTGCCCTGATCAGTGTATGTTACATGTAGTGAGGTAGATGGGGCGGGGCTTATGAATACTACGAGACTTTTCTTAGATCATTGAGGTAGATGAGGTTGGGCATTAGGAACACGGGGGATACCTTTCTCGCATCGCGCATGCCCAGACCTCTACAACACAATTGTTAAGTTATACCATGAATTCAAGAAAAATCTTAGACTTCACCTTACGAAACAGACAAAACAAATGTGATAGTAATTATATACAAGGTAGATTATAGTGGAAAAATAAACATGTTATTAAAAGAATGGGGAACTTACGTGTCTCTTATGTTGGTGGACATATTAGTTTAGTTCTTATCTTTTAGTTAATCTCAGCAGTTCATATAACATATACTCTGGTTATTTTATTAATGTAACTTTAGAGCTAAAAAATATATAATTTCCAAAGTATAGATGTTACATCTGTCATCACAAACTTTGACTGACAAGACATTACAGCCGCTGAAAAACTCCGAGTCATCTCACTTCTCTTCCCTCACCTCATGACACCTTCATACAACTCATTGGCTTATGTACACACAATGATTTATTTGAATATAACAGCCAGCTCTGTAAATACAAACTCTGCATGGCCAGGGGACCACCAGCGTCCCCTGTGTTGACCAAACCCTTCTTGAAGGCAATGGATTATTATTATAATCATGAGGGAGAGCTAAACCAGTAGGGATTATACGGCGCCTGTGTAACGGTGGGGCGGGATGGAAAGCATTCAGGCTTAATTCAGAGAACTGGGGCACAGATCCAATTCCCTAGATCAAGAGCCCCTCACCAGCATCAGGGAACCCCCCTTGAGGGGTGAAGGTGCTGAAAACTGGTCTGGTCTGTAACACTGGCACTATTCTTGTTCCTCAAACGTGTCGACCTCTACATCTTCTACAAGAGACTTATCAATACTGGCAAACTTTTCGGTTCGTGATGGAGACCAAATCTGCCAACTTCGTTTTCGAAACACTCAACAGTGATGAACACTTCTCTGTCCACCTAGCTTTAAATTCTAATGCTTTTGAATTAGGATACAAGGGGATTCGAATGCTTCTGAATTCGGAAACTGGGGTATTTGAAATCTTCCGAATACGGATACTGGGGTATTCAAATGCTTCTGGATTCGCTTGAAAATGAGCATCGTCAGTGTGCTGGGGCGAGGCCTCAGCACCGTTGAGACAACCTCATCACCGTTGAGACAGCCTCAACATCGCTGAGACAGCCTTGAGAGACGTCATACATATCTTCAGAAGCAAGTTCTTGTCCTGAGCGACTCTTTGTTTCCTCCCACAATAACCTGATCGTTCACATTACATATGAAGGTTAGAACCTCGTGTAACAGATCCAACTTTGAAAATTAAATTTAGATAGGGATGTCGGTGCTGTGTTGGTTGATACATCACTTTCTGACGGTCAACTCTAAGTTCTCGAAAACTCTGGTAGAAACTCTGGTGCTTATACCAGTCAATGTTGAATGTTTATAGTTTGCAAACTTAGTTTTTAGAGAGGTGTAAATTAATATTTATGAAAGATGCAAATCTAATGTTAAAAAATGTGTTAATTTAGTGTTTTGAGAGACGTAAATCACCAGATTTACAATAGTGTTTATAGAGGTGTAAATCTGCTGAGTAAATCTAATATTTATAGAGGTGTAAAACGTATGTTTATAAAGGTGTAAACTGAATTTTTATAAAGCATAAATTCAACACTAGTATTTATAAGTGTAAACAGTGTTTATATATGTTTTTATTATTATTATTATTATTATCACACTGGCCGATTCCTACCAAGGCAGGGTGGCCCGAAAAAGAAAAACTTTCACCATTATTCACTCCATCACTGTCTTGCCAGAAGGGTGCTTTACACTACAGTTTTTAAACTGCAACATTAACACCCCTCCTTCAGAGTGCAGGCACTGTACTTCCCATCTCCAGGACTCAAGTCCGGCCTGCCGGTTTCCCTGAACCCCTTCATAAATGTTACTTTGCTCACACTCCAACAGCACGTCAAGTATTAAAAACCATTTGTCTCCATTCACTCCTATCAAACACGCTCACGCATGCCTGCTGGAAGTCCAAGCCCCTCGCACACAAAACCTCCTTTACCCCCTCTCTCCAACCTTTCCTAGGCCGACCCCTACCCCGCCTTCCTTCCACTACAGACTGATACGCTCTTGAAGTCATTCTGTTTCGCTCCATTCTCTCTACATGTCCGAACCACCTCAACAACCCTTCCTCAGCCCTCTGGACAACAGTATTGGTAATCCCGCACCTCCTCCTAACTTCCAAACTACGAATTCTCTGCATTATATTCACACCACACATTGCCCTCAGACATGACATCTCCACTGCCTCCAGCCTTCTCCTCGCTGCAACATTCATCACCCATGCTTCACACCCATATAAGAGCGTTGGTAAAACTATACTCTCATACATTCCCCTCTTTGCCTCCAAGGACAAAGTTCTTTGTCTCCACAGACTCCTAAGTGCACCACTCATTCTTTTCCCCTCATCAATTCTATGATTCACCTCATCTTTCATAGACCCATCCGCTGACACGTCCACTCCCAAATATATGAATACATTCACCTCCTCCATACTCTCTCCCTCCAATCTGATATTCAATCTTTCATCACCTAATCTTTTTGTTATCCTCATAACCTTACTCTTTCCTGTATTCACCTTTAATTTTCTTCTTTTGCACACCCTACCAAATTCATCCACCAATCTCTGCAACTTCTCTTCAGAATCTCCCAAGAGCACAGTGTCATCAGCAAAGAGCAGCTGTGACAACTCCCACTTTGTGTGTGATCCTTTATCTTTTAACTCCACCCTCTTGCCAAGACCCTCGCATTTACTTCTCTTACAACCCCATCTATAAATATATTAAACAACCACGGTGACATCACACATCCTTGTCTAAGGCCTACTTTTACAGGGAAATAATTTCCATCTTTCCTACATACTCTAACTTGAGCCTCACTATCCTCGTAAAAACTCTTCACTGCTTTCAGTATCCTACCTCCTACACCATACACTTGCAACATCTGCCACATTGCCCCCCTATCCACCCTGTCATACGCTTTTTCCAAATCCATAAATGCCACAAAGACCTCTTTAGCTTTATCTAAATACTGTTCACTTATATGTTTTACTGTAAACACCTGGTCCACACACCCCCTACCTTTCCTAAAGCCTCCTTGTTCATCTGCTATCCTATTCTCCGTCTTACTCTTAATTCTTTCAATAATAACTCTACCATACACTTTAATAGGTATACTCAGCAGACTTATCCCCCTATAATTTTTGCACTCTCTTTTATCCCCTTTGCCTTTATAAAAAGGAACTATGCATGCTCTCTGCCAATCCCTAGGTACCTTACCCTCTTCCATACATTTATTAAATAATTGCACCAACCACTCCAAAACTATATCCCCACCTGCTTTTAACATTTCTATCTTTATCCCATCAATCCCGGCTGCCTTACCCCCTTTCATTTTACCTACTGCCTCACGAACTTCCCCCACACTCACAACTGGCTCTTCCTCACTCCTACAAGATGTTATTCCTCCTTGCCCTATACACGAAATCACAGCTTCCCTATCTTCATCAACATTTAACAATTCCTCAAAATATTCCCTCCATCTTCCCAATACCTCTAACTCTCCATTTAATAACTCTCCTCTCCTATTTTTAACTGACAAATCAATTTGTTCTCTAGGCTTTCTTAACTTGTTAATCTCACTCCAAAACTTTTTCTTATTTTCAACAAAATTTGTTGATAACATCTCACCCACTCTCTCATTTGCTCTCTTTTTACATTGCTTCACCACTCTCTTAACCTCTCTCTTTTTCTCCATATACTCTTCCCTCCTTGCATCACTTCTACTTTGTAAAAACTTCTCATATGCTAACTTTTTCTCCCTTACTACTCTCTTTATATCACCATTCCACCAATCGCTCATCTTCCCTCCCGCACCCACTTTCCTGTTTATATATGTATAATATATATATAATTATATAAGTATAATAATATATATATATATATATATATATATATATATATATATATATATATATATATATATATATATATATATATATATATATATATATATACTTAGTATCCATTAAACATATGGAAAAAATGCAATAACCAAAGTTGTTTAATTTATTATATCATATATTCTGGATCAGAGGAGCGTGAGGACTTTTAAAAAAAAATGAATTTAAGGTGGTAAGTTTTTGCTTCAGTGCGGATCAAGTTCACAAGAGTAATGTAAAAAATAATGTGAAGAAGTTCTATAATCCAGCCTCACACGAGCAACTTCCTGGTAACACCGGCTCGGTCCATACTCTATTATTATATATATATATATATATATATATATATATATATATATATATATATATATATATATATATATATATATATATATATATATATATATATATATATATATATATAATGTCGTGCCGAATAGGAAAAACCTGCGATTTTAGAATAATTTCACAAAAATCATTCTGAACCTAACGAAAAAAATATATTTCATTGTGTTTGTTTATTATTAAATTACTGTAAACTTATCAAAAATATATTTAGTTGGATTAGGCTAAATTAAATTGGGCTTGTTATAATAAGGTTAGGTAAATTTTCTAAGGTTCTTTTGGTACATAATTATTAATTTTTACAATAACATAAATGAAAAAATACACCTTTATACGTATAAGGAGCTGAGATATACAAGAACAAAATCCTAACACAAAAATTGTTTTTTGAAGCAGTTTGTGACAGAACCTACAAGGGGAAATAACCTGCTTGACTTAGTTCTGGCAAACAATGAATCCCTTGTTAATAATTTAGAAATTTCAGAGGAACTGGGTGCTAGAGACCACAAATCAATTACATTTAGCATTGAATGGAAGTACGATAGTAGCGATAACTCAGTAACAGTCCCAGATTTTCGCTTAGCAGATTACGATGGGCTTAGAGAACACTTATCATCTGTTGACTGGGGTAACGAAGTGAGCTATCAATATGACAGTTTTCTGAACACTATACATGCTGCTCAAAGAACGTTTATCCCTTATAAAGAAATTAGATCAAATAGAAATGACCCAAAAAGGATGAATAATAGGCTCAAATATCTACTAGGGCATAAGAAAGGAATTTATAGGCGTATCAAAAGAGGTGAGGGTCATCTTATGAATCAGTATATTGATATTAAGAGGGACATTAAAAAGGGGATAAGAAAAGCTAAAAGGAACTATGAAATTAAAGTTGCTAGGGATTCTAAAACTAACCCAAAAAGTTTTTTCCAGGTCTATAGAACAAAAGTTAGAGATAAGATAGGTCCCCTTAAAAATAACTATGGGCACCTTACTGACAAAGAGAATGAAATGTGCTCGATTTTTAATTATTTTCTCTCAGTTTTTACACAGGAAGACACTAACAATATTCCAGTAATTAATTTTTATAGTGGGCTAGAAGAAGATAAATTATGTAACATCACAGTCACTAGTGAAATGGTTGTGAAGCAGATAGACAGACTGAAGCAAAATAAGTCGCCGGGTCCTGATGAGGTTTTTTCAAGTGTTCTTAAGGAATGCAAAATGGAACTCTGTGAACCATTAACTAATATTTTTAATTTATCTCTTCAAACAGGTGTAGTGTCTGATATGTGGAAGATGGCTAATGTAATTCCTATTTTTAAAACAGGGGACAAGTCGTTACCGTCAAATTACCGCCCAATAAGCCTGACCTCAATTGTAGGCAAATTACTAGAGTCAATTATAGCTGAGATTATAAGAAGCCATCTCGATAAGCATAGCTTGATTAATGATACTCAGCATGGATTCACAAGAGGCCGGTCTTGTCTAACTAATTTATTAACTTTCTTCAGTAAAGCTTTTGAGGCTGTTGACCACGATAAAGAATTTGATATTATTTACTTAGATTTTAGTAAGGCTTTTGATAGAGTTCCGCACCATAGACTGTTAAAGAAAGTGGCAGCTCATGGCATTGGGGGAAAAGTGCTCTCGTGGATCGAGTCATGGCTCACTGACAGGAAGCAGAGTGTCCATAAATGGGGTTAAATCCGAGTGGGGATCTGTAACAAGTGGCGTTCCACAGGGATCAGTCTTGGGCCCGTTGTTGTTTATAATATATATCAATGATCTTGATGAGGGAATTACTAGTGATATGAGCAAATTCGTCGATGACACAAAGATAGGTAGGATAATTGATTCAAACGTAGATGTTATGGAACTTCAGGAGGATTTAAACAAACTCTATTCTTGGTCAGAAAAGTGGCACATGCAGTTCAATGTAGATAAATGCAAGGTTCTGAAGCTTGGGAGTGCCCATAACCCTAGTACTTATAAGTTAAATGATGTAGAGCTTAGCCATAGAGATTGCGAAAAGGACTTGGGGGTTATGGTGAGTAGCAACCTTAAACCAAGACAGCAATGCCTAAGCGTACGTAATAAGGCAAATAGATTACTGGGATTTATATCAAGAAGTGTAAGCAACAGAAGTCCAGAGGTCATACTGCAGCTTTATACATCATTAGTAAGGCCTCACCTAGATTATGCAGCTCAGTTCTGGTCTCCATATTACAGAATGGACATAAATTCGTTAGAAAACATTCAGCGTAGGATGACTAAATTAATACATAGCATTAGAAATCTTCCTTATGAAGAAAGATTGAAGACTCTTAAGTTACATTCACTTGTTAGACGAAGAATGAGGGGAGACTTGATCGAAGTGTATAAGTGGAAGATAGGTATTAATAAAGGGGATATTAATAAGGTCTTGAGGATGTCTCTCCAAGAGAGAACCCGCAGTAACGGATTTAAATTAGATAAGTTCAGATTTAGAAAGGAAATAGGGAAGTATTGGTTTGGAAATAGGGTAGTTGATGAGTGGAACAGTCTACCTAGTTGGGTTATTGAGGCTGGGACTTTGGGTAGTTTCAAATTTAGGTTGGATAAGTATATGAGTGGGAGGGGTTGGATTTGAGTGGGACTTTCACATCAGAGCTTATTTCTTGGGTGGCATTGAAAATTGGGTTGGGCAAATGTTTTGTTAGTGGGATGAATTGTAAAGGACCTGCCTAGTATGGGCCAACAGGCCTCCTGCAGTGTTCCTCCTTTCTTATGTAAAAATATTTCCAATCTTAAAATAAAAACAATATGGAAGTGTACATCAAAATAAATATTTGTTGATAATATTATTTAGGACTTCGAGAATATTGGAAGAGATGATTAGGAGAGACATGATCACGACGTACAAGATACTCACAGGAACTGACAGGGCGAAGAAAGACACGGGAAAATGATGAATGCTGAAAGCAAAGATGAGTGGCAGGAATATTAGGAAGTATATTGTTATTACCAGGAGAGCGAAGAAGAGCTGAGTAGACCTGAAAACCAATTCTGTACACAGTTTTAAGAGTAGGTACGATGAAGTTGAAAAGGCTGTAGTAGTAGTAGTAATGTAATGCTGGGCAACGACGCTTGAGACTCGACCCCCGTGAATAAAAATAGGAAAGAGTCCAAATACACACGAGCGCGCACACGCGCACACGCGCAAACGCACACACGCACACACACACACACACACACACACACACACACACACACACACACACACACACACACACACATACACTCACACACACACATACACACACAAATTGGGTGGTTCACAAAGAAAAGGAATCGGCCTCTCAAAGTAATTTTCAAGGCAGAATCAACCCGAACCATGATCCTGCAGGAGAAAGCACGGCTGAGAGGCAAGCAGGAGTTCCGGAGTGTGTACCTCGACCGAGACAGAACACAGGACGAAAGGAAGACAATGAAAGAGAGAGTTCAAAAACGAAAGGAGAAATGGGAGGAAATGAAAAAGGAGAGCAGAATAACCCAGGATCAAATGGAAGGACAAGCGCACCCCCCAGAAACACCTGCAGAAGGACTCCAGCCACGACACCCCCAAGGCAACTGAACAATCCAAACCAACCATCACACACCGATCCCTCTGTTTCCACCCCCCGCACCAGAGTTACAGTATTAGAACAGAAGTTGAAGGTTTGGTACACAAATGCAGATGGATTAACGAATAAACATGAGGAATGGCAAGAAAGAATCAATGAGAAGTCCCCAGACATCATAGCAGTTACAGAAACAAAACTCATAGAGACAATAACAGATGCAATCTTCCCACCAGGATACCAGATCATGAGGAAAGATAGAAGGGGCAGGGGGGGAGGAGGGGTTGCTCTGCTCGTAAAAAACAGATGGAAATTCGAGAAAATGGAAGGAATAGATGAGACGGGAGAAAGAGACTACATAGCAGGTACACTTCAGTCTGGGGAACACAAAGTGGTCATTGCAGTGATGTATAATCCACCACAGAACTGCAGGAGGCCAAGAGAGGAATATGAAGAGAGCAACAGAGCAATGGTGGACACACTTGCTGAGGTGGCAAGAAGAGCTCACTCCAGCAGAGCAAAGTTGCTGGTTATGGAGGATTTCAACCACAGGGAGATTGACTGGGAAAACCTGGAGCCACATGGGGGTCCCGAAACATGGAAAGCCAGGATGTTGGACGTGGTGCTGGAAAACCTCATGCACCAACATGTTAAGGACACTACCAGAGTGAGAGGGGAGGATGAACCAGCAAGATTGGACCTTGTGTTCACCCTGGGCAGCTCAGACATTGAGGACATCAAGTATGAGAGTCCCCTAGGAGCTAGCGACCACGTGGTTCTATGCTTTGAATACATAGTAGAGCTGCAAGTGGAGAGAATAACAGGAGTAGAATGGGAAAAGCCTGACTATAAAAGAGGGGACTACATAGGGTTGAAGAACTTCCTGCGGGAGGTCCAGTGGGACAGAGAACTGGCAGGAAAGCCAGTAAATGAAATGATGGAATATGTAGCAACAAAATGCAAGGAGGCAGTGGAAAGGTTCATTCCCAAGGGCAACAGTAACAACGGGAAGACCAGAACAAGCCCCTGGTTTACCCGACGGTGTAAAGAAGGCAAAAACAAAGTGCAATAGAGAATGGAAAAAATACAGAAGGCAGAGAACACACGAAAATAGGGAGATCAGTCGCAGAGCCAGGAATGAGTACGCACAGGTAAGGAGGGAGGCCCAGCGACAGTATGAAAATGACATAGCATCGAGAATCAAGACTGACCCGAAACTGTTGTATAGCCACATCAGGAGGAAGACAACAGTCAAAGACCAGGTGATCAGATTAAGGACAGAAGGTGGAGAACTCACAAGAAATGATCAGGAGGTATGTGAGGAGCTGAACAGGAGATTTAAGGAAGTTTATACAGTAGAGACAGGAAGGGCTGTGGAAAGACAGCACAGAAGGGAACATCAAGAGGGAATATACCAACAAGTGTTGGATGACATACGAACAACTGAGGAGGAGGTGAAGAAGCTCTTAAGTGACCTTGACACCTCAAAGGCGATGGGACCGGACATCTCCCCATGGGTCCTTAGAGAAGGAGCAGAGATGCTGTGCGTGCCTCTAACCACAATCTTCAACACATCCCTTGAAACTGGGCAACTACCTGAGAAATGGAAGACAGCTAATGTAGTCCCCATATTTAAGAAAGGAAACAGAAACGAGGCACTAAACTACAGACCTGTGTCTCTGACATGTATTGTGTGGAAAGTCATGGAGAAGATTATCAGGAGGAGAGTGGTCGAACACCTGGAAAGGAACAAGATTATAAATGAAAACCAGCATGGGTTCATGGAAGGCAAATCTTGTATCACAAACCTCCTGGAGTTTTATGACAAGGTAACAGAAGTAAGACACGAGAGAGAGGGGTGGGTAGATTGCATTTTCCTAGACTGCAGGAAGGCTTTTGACACAGTTCCCCACAAGAGATTAGTGCAGATGCTGGAGGATCAGGCGCATGTAAAAGGGAGGGCACTGCAATGGATAAGGGAATACCTGACAGGGAGGCAGCAACGAGTCATGGTACGTGAAGAGGTATCACAGTGGGCGCCTGTTACGAGCGGGGTCCCACAGGGGTCAGTTCTAGGACCAGTGCTATTTTTGATATATGTGAACGACATGATGGAAGGAATAGACTCTGAAGTGTCCCTGTTCGCAGATGACGTGAAGTTGATGAGAAGAATTAAATCGGACGAGGATGAGGCAGGACTGCAAAGAGACCTGGACAGGCTGGACATGTGGTCCAGTAACTGGCTTCTCGAATTCAATCCAGCCAAATGCAAAGTCATGAAGATTGGGGAGGGGCAAAGAAGACCGTAGACAGAGTATAGGCTAGGTGGACAAAGACTACAGACCTCACTCAGGGAGAAAGACCTTGGGGTGACCATAACACCGAGCACATCACCGGAGGCACACATCAACCAAATAACCGCTGCAGCATACGGGCGCCTGGCAAACTTGAGAATAGCGTTCCGATACCTTAATAAGGAATCGTTCAAGACACTGTACACTGTGTATGTTAGGCCCATACTGGAGTATGCAGCACCAGTCTGGAACCCACACCTGGTCAAGCACGTCAAGAAGTTAGAGAAAGTACAAAGGTGCAACAAGGCTAGTCCCAGAGCTCAAGGGAATGTCGTACGAGGAAAGGTTAAGGGAAATCGGACTTACGACACTGGAGGACAGAAGGGTCAGGGGAGACATGATAACGACATACAAGATACTGCGGGGAATAGACAAGGTGGACAGAGATAGGATGTTCCAGAGAGGGGACACAGGGACAAGGGGTTACAACTGGAAGCTGAAGACTCAGACGAGTCACAGGGACGTTAGGAAGTATTTCTTCAGTCATAGAGTTGTCAGCAAGTGGAATAGCCTAGCAAGTGAAGTAGTGGAGGCAGAAACCATACATAGTTTTAAGAAGAGGTATGACAAAGCTCAGGAAGCAGAGAGAGAGAGGACCCAGTAGCGATCAGTGAAGAGGCAGGGCCAGGAGCTGAGTCTCGACCCCTGCAACCACAATTAGGTGAGTACAATTATGTGAGTACACACTCACACACACACACACACACACACACACACACACACACACACATACACACACACACAGACACACACACACACACACACACACACACACACACACATACACATACACACACACACACACACTCACACACACACACACACACACACACACACACACACACACACACACACACACACACACACATACACACACACACACACACACACATACATACACACACACACACACACACACACACACACACACACACACACACACACACACACACACACACACACACAGCAACTCATATCCTGCCAAAATACAATTTCTATTTTCCCCCCCAAAAAAACTATTCACTGTTTGCATTGGTGTTTTTTTATCCATCAGTTTTACATAGTTATAACCCATTAGTGACCTGCTGTCATGATCTATAATTCCCTACCAGAATTATTGGTCATTAGTCGCACTTTTTACTTAAGTCTCTTATTACATAATACTGGATATAAATACAATTTTCATTCTCTTACTCTCGTGTTTTAAGCGTCATTATCATGTCACCAGCTTTTGTTCCCAGCATTTAAAAGTTAGATTGTCCCCTATGGTTTTATTTTACAGTTATTTTTTGGTATTTTTTTTAATCCTCTGACGTTTACTGTCCAATTTAGAAGGTCTGGTCTTAGACCGGGACGCGGGGGCGATGACCCCCACATTAACATATATACAACAATTTATAGATAAACATTACTATAGTTATCGTTAAGGTTCCCTTCCCTCCTTTTCCCTTCTCTTCTGATTCATTAATGGATTCCATTCTGGTTATCATGAGTTTGTTTCGGCCTTGTGATACATCTACTACCATCTCTCCGGTTGCCCAAGCGATATTTGGATCTTCTGATACACTAACGAACACTTCAGTAGCTACCAAAGAGATGTTTTGGTCTTCGCAGTAACCACAGAAATGTGAAATGTAAACGTGATGACGTTTCAGGCCGACTGTAACTGTTATCAGGTTAAGACTTGGTACAAGAATAAAAGTAACAACAGAGTGGCTGGAACACTTAACAAAAGGCTACGTAACACACAGGTACAATAACTAGACACCTCTGTTACAAAGACATTTCTTGTTCTTCAGCTCGTCGGCACTGTATACCACTCACGCAATGAATTCACAAATAACCCACATCTAGAAGAAGCTTAGACGACATTTCAGTCCGTTCTGAAGAAACATGTTGTTCTTCCTAGTTTATTCGTCGGTGTGACAAATTATGAGATTGGGAGGTGGAAGGGTAACGAGGTGAAATCTATAGAGGTGGTAACATTCTGGCGTGGGTGAGTGTAAGAACACTGGAAGGAAGGACACTTTCAAACCCGGAAAGTAAGGTCAGGCTGTGGGACGAGGGAGGAGTTTGATAGCCAAGGCCAGGTCAGTGGTGGTGTTCTAGTAGAGAGGGAAGTATCTACACTAACATGAAGGTGAGAACAAGTGAGGGAGGGAAGTACACAGTGACAGGCGGTGCTGGGATACAAGTTGCTGTGGTAGTTTACTGGTCAGGGAATATATCCCCTGACGTGAGTGTTAGTCATATGACGACCAACCCAGTGACCATCAACTGCTGTGAAACCCATGCTGGGTATACACAAACATGTTCCCATGCCTGCCATACACAAACTTGTCGTACCCACGCTGAGCATACACAAACTTGTACCCATGCTGCGCATACACCAACATGTCGTACCCATGGTGGGTATACATCAAGCTGTCATACACATGCTGGGTATCCACCTCGCTTACAAACATCAACAGATCTGATTGCGTCTTGCCTGCTGGTAAATACCTCTCGGTGTATATTCTACATGCAAGGAAGGTTGGAGTATTAAGGTTAATTAACCACGTAATACACCTAGCACTAACAACACCTTCTTACTGATGGTAAACATTGCAAGTTAATGAATAACACATAGATACCCAAACGTTGCACATGTGTCTTACCAACTAAAGCTAGTTGCAATCTGACTTGAATAATTTGACAAAACATAACCCAACAGTGATGACTTGAGGAGAAGGAACTATACCAGAGGGAAAACAACGCCAGTAGTTATAGTGAAACACATGCCAAACGTACTTTAGATTTGCTGAAGGGACAAGGTGAAAACACTAGGGTAAAAGGAACATTCAAGAACTAATCTTTGTGTGAGAGTAGTGTAAGCAAACTCCACACACAGTTTCAAGAACGAGTACGAGGGAATAATAAGGTGGCAGAACACACCAGATTAATAAGGGTTAAGAGGACAGGCCCAGAAGCTGGAGTTCAACACTCACAGAACTAAATAGTTTGACATACAAGGCTATAATCCATTACCCTTATTTTATGATTCATTTCTTCTGAAGTTGTAAGTGAAGAGAGAGAGAGAGAGAGAGAGAGAGAGAGAGAGAGAGAGAGAGAGAGAGAGAGAGAGAGAGAGAGAGAGAGAGAGAGAGAGAGAGAACACGCTGAAATTCATTATTACGGATCCATAAACCATTGCTTTCGTGGACTCGTAAATTACTGCTATTATTCGCATTAATAATATTACCCAGGAAGAGCAGCGGGAAGAACTGCACATCCGGTTCAAGATCTTTTTTAAGAACCATCAGATATTCTTGAAGTCTGATAGAAGTTGTTCTGTCACTTGTAGGCGGAGTTTAGCCAAGATTGTCGCAGTTAGAAAGATTTAGCCCAACCAGTCATAGATAACACTGGAACTACACTGAACCAAGCCAGACACAGATAACACTGAAACTACACTGAACCAAGCCAGATATAGATAACACTGAAACTACACTGAACCAAGCCAGACACAGATAACACCGGAACTACACTGAACCAAGCCAGACACAGATAACACTGGAACTACACTGAACCAAGCCAGACACAGATAACACTGAAACTACACTGAACCAAGCCAGACACAGATAACACCGGAACTACACTGAACCAAGCCAGACACAGATAACACTGGAACTACACTCAACCAAGCCAGACACAGATAACACTGGAACTACACTGAACCAAGCCAGACACAGATAACACTGGAACTACACTGAACCAAGCCAGACACAGATAACACTGGAACTACACTGAACCAAGCCAGACACAGATAACACTAAAACTACACTGAACCAAGCCAGACACAGATAACACTGGAACTACACTCAACCAAGCCAGACACAGATAACACTGGAACTACACTGAACCAAGCCAGACACAGATAACACTGGAACTACACTGAACCAAGCCAGACACAGATAACACTGGAACTACACTGAACCAAGCCAGTCACAGATAACACTGGAACTACACTGAACCAAGCCAGACACAGATAACACTGGAACTACACTGAACCAAGCCAGTCACAGATAACACTGGAACTACACTGAACCAAGCCAGACACAGATAACACTGGAACTATACTGAACCAAGCCAGACACAGATGAAACTGGAACTACACTGAACCAAGCCAGACACAGATGACACTGAAACTACACTGAACCAAACCAGTCACAGACAACACTGGAACTACACTGAACCAAGCCAGACACAAATTAAACTGGAACTACACTGAACCAAGCCAGTCACAGATAACACTGGAACTACAATGAACCAAGCCAGACAGATTAAACTGGAGCTACACTGAACCAAACCAGACACAGATTAAACTGGAACTACACTGAACCAAGCCAGTCACAGATAACACAGGAACTACACTGAACCAAGCTAGACACAGATAACACTGGAACTACAATGAACCAAGCCAGTCACAGATAACACTGGAACTACACTGAACCAAGCCAGACACATTAAACTGGAACTACACTGAACCAAGCCAGTCACAGATAACACTGGAACTACACTGAACCAAGCCAGACACAGTTAACACTGGAACTACACTGAACCAAGCCAATCACAGATAACACTGGAACTACACTGAACCAAGCCAGACACAGTTAACACTGGAACTACACTGAACCAAGCCAATCACAGATAACACTGGAACTACACTGAACCAAGCCAGACACAGATAACACTGGAACTATACTGAACCAAGCCAGTCACAGACTAACACTGGAACTACACTGAACCAAGCCAGACACAGATTAAACTGGAACTACACTGAACCAAGCCAGTCACAGATAACACTGGAACTACAATGAACCAAGCCAGACACAGATTAAACTGGAGCTACAATGAACCAAGCCAGACACAGATTAAACTGGAACTACACTGAACCAAGCCAGTCACAGACAACACAGGAACTACACTGAACCAAGCTAGACACAGATAACACTGGAACTACAATGAACCAAGCCAGTCACAGATAACACTGGAACTACACTGAACCAAGCCAGACACAGATTAAACTGGAACTACACTGAACCAAGCCAGTCACAGATAACACTGGAACTACACTGAACCAAGCCAATCACAGATAACACTGGAACTACACTGAACCAAGCCAGACACAGATAACACTGGAACTACACTGAACCAAGCCAGTCACAGATAACACTGGAACTACACTGAACCAAGCCAGACACAGATAACACTGGAACTACACTGAACCAAGCCAATCACAGATAACACTGGAACTACACTGAACCAAGCCAGATACAGATAACACTGGAACTACACTGAACCAAGCCAATCACAGATAACACTGGAACTACACTGAACCAAGCCAGATACAGATAACACTGGAACTACACTGAACCAAGCCAATCACAGATACCACTGGAACTACACTGAACCAAGCCAATCACAGATAACACTGGAACTACACTGAACCAAGCCAGATACAGATAACACTGGAACTACACTGTGTGATGTAGTCCAGCTGGGCTTGTGAGGTCTCTGGGGAGACCTAATTTAACCAATTATATGGTCACACCTTACCTTGGCAAACGTCTGTAGCCACGCCCACGTCTGAGGTCTTTTGTTCTTGACGCCTCAGACCTAGGCGTCAGGTCGTACACGTAGTTGAGGAGGTTGAGGGAAATATAATTGTATTATGTATAATTTTGTCTTTGTATTGTATAGATTTAAGGGATTAGGATTAAAATAGTCTAATAACTAGGACAAATTGTCCTAGTTCTCAGATATTTTAAATTGGGGGAGAAAGGGGGATGTGATGTAGTCCAGCTGGGCTTGTGAGGTCTCTGGGGAGACCTAATTTAACCAATTATATGGTCACACCTTGCCTTGGCAAACGTCTGTAGCCACGCCCACGTCTGAGGTCTTTTGTTCTTGACGCCTCAGACCTAGGCGTCAGGTCGTACACGTGGTTGTGGAGGGTGCTTGGACCACCATAAAAGCCCAAGGAAGAGCTGAGTAGGGAGATTCGAGCGGAGCTGCTGCTGGGGTGCAGAGCTCCTGAGCAGAGATTCGAGCAGAGCTGCTGCTGGGGTGCAGAGCTCCTGAGCAGAGATTCGAGCGGAGCTGCTGCTGGGATGCAGAGCTCCTGAGCAGAGACTTCGAGCGGAGCTGCTGCTGGGGTGCAGGGCTCGGGAGAAGGCTGCTGAAGTCTCTGGAGGAGATAAACATCAAAATGGTATACAATACCGACAGGTTGTTAGGTAAGACACATATGCAACAGTTAGACAACTTTATTCCGAAACGTTTCGCCTACACAGTAGGCTTCTTCAGTCGAATACAGAAAGTAGGCAGGAACAGTAGAGATGTGAAGACGATGTAATCAGTCCATCACCCTTAAAGTCGTAGAATTTGAGGTTGTCAGTCCCTCGGCCTGGAGAAGTTCAGTTCCATAGTCAGGAACTATCTCGTCGTACACGAGGAGGAGACTGTTGGAGGCAGTGGGCAGAGTACTGGCTTGGCGCAGTACTCGTGCTGTGTAGGTCTTGGGACCTGTGGCTTAGTTCCTGTAGCGAACTGTCCTCTGTACTATATTGTAAGTTATATTCATTTTGGTCAAGTTGATTGTGTTCCCTGTCTCACTGCTTACATACCATCCCATTTATCTAAACCACAATAATGTTCTGTTCCCAAATATATTATTGTACAAAGACTTAATAATAAACTGTGTTTGAGTAGAATAGTAATATTCACTGCCCACCGTTATTTATTCTTTTTCTTATATTTTATTATGTTTATATGAGTGAAGAATGGGCGAGGCATATGTTAGTGAATAGTGTAGAGTTAATGAGAGTGTCGTGGTGGTCACCACTGACCTGTCATTACCTACCTACCTCCGCTAATCATTTCACTCCTACCACCTCGCCTGCCTCTCCCCTCCCTACATAATCCCTTACTCCCATATTCCCCACTTATATCCTATTCAGTCATCCCCCCCTACATGACAACTGAACCAAGCCAATCACAGCTAACACTGGAACTATACTGAACCAAGCCAGACACAGATAACACTGGAACTATACTGAACCAAGCCAGACACATAACACTGGAACTACACTGAACCAAGCCAGACACATAACACTGAAACTACACTGAACCAAGCCAGACACAGATAACACTGGAACTACACTGAACCAAACCAGACACAGATAACACTGGAACTACACTGAACCAAGCCAGACACAGATAACACTATACAGACCACTTATTAAGGTTTCAATATAATGGTCAGCAGTTAATATGAATCACTTACATTAAATCTGGTAACTCAGTCTTCTAGTCCCAATTCATCAAGTAACAACTTCGCCAAAGCTCCAACTTTGCCACAAGTAGTCACACTGAAGTACTTCATTAACCCACTCACGCACAAATTGGCTAAACCTTCTACGAGTGTCTGAGATTAACGACCAATCATTGTTAAATGCCGATGGTTAACAAACCAGTGACCACTGGTTCGCATTGACCACTGGTTCGCAGTGACCACTGGTTCGCATTGACCACTGGTTCACAGTGACCACTGGTTCACAGTGACCACTGGTTCGCAGTGACCACTGGTTCGCAGTGACTACTGGTTCACAGTGACCACTGGTTCACAGTGACCACTGGTTCGCAGTGACCACTGGTTCGCAGTGACCACTTCACAGTGACCACTGGTTCACAGTGACCACTGGGTCGCAGTGACCACTGGTTCGCAGTGACCACTGGTTCGCAGTGACCACTGGTTCTCATCCACGGGGTAATTCCCAGTGGTAATGACCAGAGGTTAAATGAGATCTTTCGGCTGATGTTAAAATGTTTAGATTATTTTGGGTAACATCCAGAAGTAAAAGAACGGCTAGTTAGTGCTAAGATGTCGTCTAACGATGTCGTCTTAAGAAGTGTTCTTACTAAACCTATTGTATCGCAATTTAATAAATTTATGGTGAGCCAGTCTTGTTGTTACTGCTCTTACAGTTGTTGTTGCTGTTATTGTTGTTGTTGCTGTTATTGTTGTTACTGTTGTTATAGTTGTTGCTGTTATTGTTGTTGTTGCTGTTATTGTTGTTACTGCTGTTATAGTTGTTGTTGCTGTTATTGTTGTTGTTGCTGTTATTGTTGTTGCTGTTAGTGTTGTTGTTGCTGTTATTGTTGTTGTTGTTGTTATTGTTGTTACTGCTGTTATAGTTGTTGTTGCTGTTATTGTTGTTGTTGCTGTTATTGTTGTTGTTGCTGTTATTGTTGTTACTGCTGTTATAGTTGTTGTTGCTGTTATTGTTGTTGTTGCTGTTATTGTTGTTACTGCTGTTATAGTTGTTGTTGCTGTTATTGTTGTTGTTGCTGTTATTGTTGTTGTCGCTGTTATTGTTGTTGTCGCTGTTATTGTTGTTGTTATTGTTGTTGCTGTTATTGTTGTTGCTGTTATTGTTGTTGTTGCTGTTATTGTTGTTACTGCTGTTATAGTTGTTGTTGCTGTTATTGTTGTTGTTGCTGTTATTGTTGTTGTTGCTGTTATTGTTGTTACTGCTGTTATAGTTGTTGTTGCTGTTATTGTTGTTGTTGCTGTTATTGTTGTTGCTGTTATTGTTGTTGTTGCTGTTATTGTTGTTACTGCTGTTATAGTTGTTGTTGCTGTTATTGTTGTTGTTGCTGTTATTGTTGTTACTGCTGTTATTGTTGTTGCTGTTATTGTTGTTACTGCTGTTATTGTTGCTGCTGTTATAGTTGTTGTTGCTGTTATTGTTGTTGCTGTTATTGTTGTTGCTGTTATTGTTGTTGCTGTTATTGTTGTTACTGCTGTTATAGTTGTTGCTGTTATTCTTGTTGTTGCTGTTATTGTTGTTGTTGCTGTTATTGTTGTTACTGCTGTTATAGTTGTTGTTGCTGTTATAGTTGTTGTTGCTGTTATTGTTGTTGTTGCTGTTATTGTTGTTGTTGCTGTTATAGTTGTTGTTGCTGTTATTGTTGTTGTTGCTGTTATTGTTGTTGTTGCTGTTATTGTTGTTGTTGCTGTTATTGTTGTTGTTGCTGTTATTGTTGTTACTGCTGTTATAGTTGTTGTTGCTGTTATAGTTGTTGTTGCTGTTATTGTTGTTGTTGCTGTTATTGTTGTTGTTGCTGTTATTGTTGTTGTTGCTGTTATTGTTGTTGTTGCTGTTATTGTTGTTACTGCTGTTATAGTTGTTGCTGTTATTGTTGTTGTTGCTGTTATTGTTGTTACTGCTGTTATAGTTGTTGCTGTTATTGTTGTTGTTGCTGTTATTGTTGTTACTGCTGTTATAGTTGTTGCTGTTATTGTTGTTGTTGCTGTTATTGTTGTTACTGCTGTTATAGTTGTTGCTGTTATTGTTGTTGTTGCTGTTATTGTTGTTACTGCTGTTATAGTTGTTGCTGTTATTGTTGTTGTTGCTGTTATTGTTGTTACTGCTGTTATAGTTGTTGTTGCTGTTATTGTTGTTGTTGCTGTTATTGTTGTTGTTGCTGTTATTGTTGTTGTTGTTATTGTTGTTGCTGTTATTGTTGTTGTTGCTGTTATTGTTGTTGTCGCTGTTACTGTTGTTGTTATTGTTGTTGTTGCTGTTATTGTTGTTGCTGTTATTGTTGTTGTCGCTGTTATTGTTGTTGTCGCTGTTATTGTTGTTATTGTTGTTGCTGTTATTGTTGTTGTTGCTGTTATTGTTGTTACTGCTGTTATAGTTGTTGCTGCTGTTATTGTTGTTGCTGCTGTTATTGTTGTTGTTGCTGTTATTGTTGTTACTGCTGTTATAGTTGTTGCTGTTATTGTTGTTGCTGTTATTGTTGTTGCTGCTGTTATTGTTGTTGCTGCTGTTATTGTTGTTACTGCTGTTATAGTTGTTGCTGTTATTGTTGTTGCTGTTATTGTTGTTGTCGCTGTTATTGTTGTTGTCGCTGTTATTGGTGTTGTTATTGTTGCTGTTATTGTTGATACTGCTGTTATAGTTGTTGTTGCTGTTATTGTTGTTGTTGCTGTTATTGTTGTTACTGCTGTTATAGTTGTTGTTGCTGTTATTGTTGTTGTTGCTGTTATTGTTGTTGTCGCTGTTATTGTTGTTACTGCTGTTATTGTTGTTGCTGTTATTGTTGTTACTGCTGTTATTGTTGCTGCTGTTATAGTTGTTGTTGCTGTTATTGTTGTTGCTGTTATTGTTGTTGCTGTTATTGTTGTTGCTGTTATTGTTGTTACTGCTGTTATTGTTGTTACTGCTGTTATTGTTGTTACTGCTGTTATTGTTGTTACTGCTGTTATTGTTGTTACTGCTGTTATTGTTGTTGTTGCTGTTATTGTTGATGTTGCTGTTATAGTTGTTGCTGTTATTGTTGTTGTTGCTGTTATTGTTGTTACTGCTGTTATAGTTGTTGCTGTTATTGTTGTTGCTGCTGTTATTGTTGTTGTTGCTGTTATTGTTGTTACTGCTGTTATAGTTGTTGTTGCTGTTATTGTTGTTACTGCTGTTATAGTTGTTGCTGTTATTGTTGTTGTTGCTGTTATTGTTGTTACTGCTGTTATAGTTGTTGCTGTTATTGTTGTTGCTGCTGTTATTGTTGTTGTTGCTGTTATAGTTGTTAATGCTGTTATTGTTGTTGTTGCTGTTATTGTTGTTACTGCTGTTATAGTTGTTGCTGTTATTGTTGTTGCTGCTGTTATTGTTGATGTTGCTATTATAGTTGTTGCTGTTATAGTTGTTGTTGCTGCTGTTATTGTTGTTACTGCTGTTATAGTTTTGTTGCTGTTATTGTTGTTGCTGCTGTTATTGTTGTTGTTGCTGTTATAGTTGTTGCTGTTATTGTTGTTACTGCTGTTATAGTTGTTGTTGCTGTTATTGTTGTTGTTGCTGTTATTGTTGCTGTTATAGTTGTTGTTGCTGTTATTGTTGTTGTTGCTGTTATTGTTGTTGTTGCTGTTATTGTTGTCGCTGTTATTGTTGTTGTTATTGTTGTTGTTATTATTGTTGTTGTTGCTGTTAGTGTTGTTGTTGTTATTGTTGTTGTTGCTGTTATTGATGTTACTGCTGTTCTTGTTGTTGTTGCTGTTATTGATGTTACTGCTGTTATAGTTGTTGCTGTTATTGATGTTACTGCTGTTATTGTTGTTGTTGCTGTTATTGTTGTTGTTATTGTTGTTGTTGCTGTTACTGATGTTACTGCTGCTATTGTTGTTGCTCCTGTTATTGTTGTTACTGTTATTTTTAAAAGCTATTTCTGTCTTCGGGTAATTGTAAGTTGGAGTAATTAATATAAATCACTCGAGTGGGAGGAGTGGGAGGAGGGGGAGGGAAGGGGGAGGATGGGAGGGAAAGGCGGCAAGAATTAAAGCATTTACCTGTTTTTCTATGAGAGGGGGAAGCGTAGATGAACGAGGAGCTTCCTGCCTGCTTGCTGCCTGCCTGCTGGCTACCTGTTTGCTGCCTGCTGCTGCCTGCTTGCAGCCTGCTTGGTGCCTGCTTCCAGCCTGCTTGCTGTTTGCTTTCTGCCTGCTTGCAGCCTGCTTGGTGCCTGCTTCCAGCCTGCTTGCTGCAGGCTGGCTACCTACAAGCAAACACAAGCAACGCACGTGAGTCTGGCTACACAAGCAAACACAAGCAACGCACGTGAGTCTGGTTACACAAGCAAACACAAACAACGCACGTGAGTCTGGTTATTCAAGCAAACACAAACAACGCACGTGAGTCCAGTTACACAAGCAACGCACGTGACTCTAGTTCTCAAGCAAACACAAACAACGCATGAGAGACATATATAAACACAAGTTCCCTCACAGACTTTCCAAAGAATGAAACATGCTTCACAAACATGTATGGAAGTCACCCATACTGATGCGCATGTGAGCCATACACGCCTCAACATGCACAGCAACACAAGTGCCAGAAACAGCGTCACATTTGAAGCACACAGGTTCCTGTGCTGGGTATTGTTTACAAACACAACAACACCAGCATTGCAGGCGTATTTACACTCCCAGATCCGTCCAAACACTATCATATTTGCAACATTTGCAATACAGTGAGTTCTCTTCTCAGGCTCCTCTATATAGTGTGTTTTATTGCAAATGCTATAAAAATGTGTATCCACAACTGAATGGAATGTACAATACTCATTTCTACTCGTTATTCAATTCTGAATATATTTTCGCAAACATATTCATAAGAAATTGTACCATTTGGAGGAGATTTGAGAGTTGACTGTATTGCTAATATAGCAGTACTCGTGTATACGGCGACACTTACATATATCTACCCGTATACATGGTCATGAGTTTTGTTGTTATATTCGTAAATGTATTATTATACAGTTATTGTATTCAAGGCATGAGAAATAATCAGGTTCCGTGATACAGTAACGTTCACAAGTAACTCACCGCAACATTGAAAAAACACTAATTCGTTGAGGCCAGAGAGCAAACACAACGCTTGCTTGCGGACATTTGCTTGTCTAATTTGTCTTCGTGTTTATAGACGGCGTAACTTGTGCAGTGCAGCGGAGAGAGAGAGAGAGAGAGAGAGAGAGAGAGAGAGAGAGAGAGAGAGAGAGAGAGAGAGAGAGACAGACAGACAGACAGACAGACAGACAGAGACAGATAGAAAGAGAGAGAGAGAGAGAGAGAGAGAGAGAGAGATATTCATAAGAGGTTAGATCTTTGGAAGAGTCTGTTAGGGAAAGCGAGATGGGAGAGTGTCGTGGAGAGTGTGAGTTGTGGAGTGTTGAGAAAAGCGTGTTGGAGAGAGTTAGAAGAGTGTGTTGGTGTTAGTGTGTAGGAGTTGGTAGTGTCAGTGACCTGAGGACGACAGCAGCGCCTCTGCTTGCACTGGTGTCAGGGAGACAGTTTTACAGTCCTGTCCTCAGTCCTGACCCCCCTGCCTATATTAAGACATACACACCTACCCTGCACACACACATACACGTGAGTACACACATACGCGTGAGTACACACAAGATACCAACTCATACACATGAGTAAGCACACCATACCAACTCATACAAGAGTACAGACACC
>NW_027195031.1:315000-317500 GCF_038502225.1 Cherax quadricarinatus
GTTCAACGATGGGTATCTGATGAATAACACATATGTTCAACGATGGGTATCTGATGAATAAGACACATGTTCAACGATGGGTATCTGATGAATAAGACACATGTTCAACGATGAGTATCTGATGAATAAGACACATGTTCAACGATGGGTATCTGATGAATAAGACACATGTTCAACGATGGGTATCTGATGAATAAGACACATGTTCAAAGATGGGTATCTGATGAATAAGACACATGTTCAACGATGGGTATCTGATGAATAAGACGCATGTTCAACGATGGGTATCTGATAAATAAGACACATGTTCAACGATGGGTGTCTGATGAATAAGACATATGTTCAACGATGGGTATCTGATGAATAAGACACATGTTCAACGATGGGTATCTGATGAATAAGACACATGTTCAATGATGGGTATCTGATGAATAAGACGCATGTTCAACGATGGGTATCTGATGAATAAGACACATGTTCAACGATGGGTGTCTGATGAATAAGACATATGTTCAACGATGGGTATCTGATGAATAAGACACATGTTCAACGATGGGTATCTGATGAATAAGACACATGTTCAATGATGGGTATCTGATGAATAAGACGCATGTTCAACGATGGGTATCTGATGAATAAGACACATGTTCAACGATGGGTGTCTGATGAATAAGACATATGTTCAACGATGGGTATCTGATGAATAAGACACATGTTCAACGATTGGGCATCTTTACTGATGAATAAGATGTATGTGCAGTATTTGAGTCTCTAATGATGCATAAGACACATGTGCAACACTTGGGTCTCTTACTGATGAATAAGGCATAGGGGGAACACTTAGGTATCTTTACTGATGAATAAGACACATGTACAACACTTGGGTATCTCATTTTATGAAATATTTCATTTGCGTAGCAGGTTTCTTCGGTTGAATACAGAGGCGACACTTCAAGGGCAGACTGAGGTGTCCAGTTTCTCAGCCTTGATAGAAGTGGAAAAGGTAATCAGTCACCTCTGTACCTGACTGAAGAATCCTGTTGAACAGGAGAAAATTTCGTAATGAAAGATACAAATGTATTGCACAAGCGTACCCAGAAGAATTTTTAAATCTTAATAAATGTGATCCAGCCGTCCATCCCTCTACTGAATGATTCCTGCAACTACTACAACAACTTAATGTATTTGGTAGACTTTATTTTGCTAATCGAAACCAGAAATGTTTGATACCAAGTCTTGGCTCTTCACATTTCACAGAGTTGCTGCATCACTGTATACCAATATACTTTCTTGTCTCCCTCCACGATTATACAAATTTTTCTCTAGTTTTCTTTGTAAGTCTGAATGATGTTTTTGTTATTCATTCCCTGGATGGAATATATTCAGCATTCCACTGTATGCTGTCCTGAAATTGTCTCATTCTTTTACTCACTCCTTCCCTCAATGACCTCCTCATTTCTCTCATTTCTTAAATTTTATTTCCATCAGGCAGCAGAACGTTAACATTATATATATGTATATATATATATATATATATATATATATATATATATATATATATATATATATATATATATATATATATATATATAATATATATATATATATATATATATATATATATATATATATATATATATATATATATATATATATATATATATATATATATATATATGTGTATATATATGTATGTGTATATATATATATATATATATGTGTCTGTGTGTGTGTGTGTGTGTGTGTGTGTGTAATAACAAATCGGTTGTAAGAGTGATCACTTGCTCTCAGTAACGATCTTTATCAACTTGATTTCTATGACTGTTTTACAGTACGTAACTGTAAGGTTTAGCCTCGCCGGCTCGTTTTTCCTTCTTATCTTTTTTCAGCTCTTTTAAATTAAAGCAATGTCCTAGTAAACTGTGCCTTAAAGAGTCAGTGTTTTCCTGTACGTGCCTGGGCGCTTGTGTGGCTCCCAGGCCTTCCACTTCGTATTTCCTTTAAGTCCTCCACTGGCATCAGTCAAGCCCTTCATCTGTTCACTGTTTCTGTAGTTGTCTCGACTAAGTTTTATCACTGTTGCTTTGTTATTTTTCGGAAACTAGTGTTCTTAATACTCTTCAAATCGCACTTAAAATCCGCAGTTTTGGAAAAAAAAATTTGCTATAAACAACCCTCTGGTCTGGGACCAGCACATGTTATTATAATTAGGATAAAGTGGTAGTGACTCAGGGTCAGGCTGAAGGCCAGCTGCTCCTTAAGACTGGCAGATAAAGTGATTTTTGTAGGTGTAATTTATAGTGGGATAATCAGTGGGTGTTGAGATGGTAGGCGGGGTTGATGTGATCTGGTAACACTGTCAGAGGGCTGATGGAAGGAGGATAAGAGATCTGGAGTAATGTAGAATGGAAGAGACGGGGAGGGAGTTAGGGAAAGAGTAAGAGTAACGAGAGTAAGGGGAATGGAGAGAGAGAGAACGACAGGGAGATCAACCAGCGAC
>NW_027195031.1:322500-367500 GCF_038502225.1 Cherax quadricarinatus
CAACAATAGCAACTGCAGCAACAGCAACAGCAGCAGTAGAAGCCACAACAACAGCAACAGCAGTAACAACAGCAGAAGCAACAGCAGCAACAACAGCAGCAACAGTAAAGCCACAACAACAACAGCAACAGCAGTAACAACAGCAGAAGCAACAGCAGCAGCATCAGCGATAGCAACAGCAGCAGTAATAGCTTCTGGTGGTAGCTACGTAGCTTTTTGCTGGGGAAACAGGAAGACAATGGGATGCAGCTGGAGACTGTTCTCTTTTGTTTGTCACTGTTGTTTACACTAAACTGTTTTGTGAAGACTTCATCTCACTCTCTCCTAGTTTATTTTGCTTATTGAAGACGCGTCCCCTGGCGAGTCTTTATTGCAATATATTGCTTTGTATTTTATTATTAAAGGGGCAGACATGCAAGGAACAGACATGCAGTGAGGACAAATGCAGGAAACAGACATGCAGTGAGGACAAATGCAGGAAACAGACATGCAGTGAGGACAAATGCAGGAAACAGACATGCAGTGAGGACAAATGCAGGAAACAGACATGCAGTGAGGACAAATGCAGGAAACAGACATGCAGTGAGGACAAATGCAGGAAACAGACATGCAGTGAGGACAAATGCAGGAAACAGACATGCAGGGAGGGACAAATGCAGAAACAGACATGCAGTGAGGACAAATGCAGGAAACAGACATGCAGTGAGGACAAATGCAGGAAACAGACATGCAGTGAGGACAAATGCAGGAAACAGACATGCAGTGAGGACAAATGCAGGAAACAGACATGCAGTGAGGACAAATGCAGGAAACAGACATGCAGTGAGGACAAATGCAGGAAACAGACATGCAGTGAGGACAAATGCAGGAAACAGACATGCAGTGAGGACAAATGCAGGAAACAGACATGCAGTGAGGACAAATGCAGGAAACAGACATGCAGTGAGGACAAATGCAGGAAACAGACATGCAGTGAGGACAAATGCAGGAAACAGACATGCAGTGAGGACAAATGCAGGAAACAGACATGCAGTGAGGACAAATGCAGGAAACAGACATGCAGTGAGGACAAATGCAGGAAACAGACATGCAGTGAGGACAAATGCAGGAAACAGACATGCAGTGAGGACAAATGCAGGAAACAGACATGCAGTGAGGACAAATGCAGGAAACAGACAAACAGGAAAGATAACAGGAAATAGACAAACAGGAAACAAACAGGAAGCACACAAACATTAAACAGGATTAGGTAAAAACTAGCCGCTTTATATGCATTGTTTTGTGTGTTGTCATGGACGGGATGACTGCCAGTCTTGTGTAGTAATAGCCTGGGTGTATAGGTTAAATTCTAATTGGGGAGCGCTAAACCCGTAGCTGTCATACAACGCCTAGGGGGGAAAGTGGGAGGCATTCAGGCACGACCATAGAGCAGGTACAGAGTTGCTCCTTAGTGTTGTCATCAACTTAGCTACTACTGCTTGTAAGATTCATCACGTGATTCTTCATGGTCATTGCTGGGTCATATTTCATCCCAGGATATCAGCTTCATCTCTACGCTCTAAGATTTCTCCATTAATTGAGAGAGAGAGAGAGAGAGAGAGAGAGAGAGAGAGAGAGAGAGAGAGAGAGAGAGAGAGAGAGAGAGAGAGAGAGAGAGAGAATCTTCTTTTTATACACTTTTCAATCTTTTTCAACTTTCTACTCTCTAACATTACAAACAGAAAAAAAGATGTATTTCGGTATCAACGTGATCCTTGACCATTTTCTCTGGTATATCTCCCCAGTTCTCTGGTATATCTCCCCAGTTCTCTGGTATATCTCCCCAGTTCTCTGGTAGATCTCCCCAGTTCTCTGGTATATCTCCCCAGTTCTCTGGTAGATCTCCCCAGTTCTCTGGTATATCTCCCCAGTTCTCTGGTAGATCTCCCCAGTTCTCTGGTATATCTCCCCAGTTCTCTGGTAGATCTCCCCATTTCTCTGGTATATCTCCCCAGTTCTCTGGTATATTTCCTTTCCTCTGCAAATATTTCATTAAATCTCCGAGTATAGACATCACATATTTCCTTGTCACTCGCTCTGAGAGTTGACTCAACTGGTAGCGGCTTCAGCTCACACACCAAGGGTTCGATCCCAGGATGGATGGAAACACTGAGCGTGTTTCCTTGCACCTGGTGCCGCTGTCCACCTAGCAGTAAGTAGGTACCTGGGTGTTATGTGCTTGGTGTGGGTGGCAGTCTTAGGGGAGAGCATTATCCGGACCTGGACGGATATAAGCCAGTCCGATGACTTGGCTTTACTGGGTTATCCTGGGGTTACTAAAAACCTCCGGGTTAATAATCCAGACACTATATCTTCTGTTTTCAAATTAGTTCTCTCTTTTCTTTTTCACTTGATTTTTCCATGTATGCTCATGTATCACAGGTTCTTGTTTACATCCTTCATGTATCCTAGACTCCTCTT
This sequence comes from Cherax quadricarinatus, assembly GCF_038502225.1. NCBI lineage: Eukaryota > Metazoa > Arthropoda > Malacostraca > Decapoda > Parastacidae > Cherax > Cherax quadricarinatus. Next base: position 324,961 of record NW_027195031.1, read on the forward strand.
TACACTCTTCATGTATTCTCATGTATCCCAGGCTTTTGTTTACACCCTTCATGTATCCTCATGTATCACAGGCTCTTGTTTACACCCTTCATGTATTCTAGGCTCTTGTTTACACCGTTCATGCATCCCAGACTCTTGTTTACACCCTTCATGTATCCTCATGTGTAAATATAAAGGGTGTAAACAAGAGCCTGGGGTACATGAAGGTTTGTGCTTCTCTCTCCTCGCCTCCCTCTCCGTCGTGAGTGAGTGGGATTGTCTGGGGGATGTATGGGAGTGGAGTGCTCCAGAGGTCTGTTAGGGGCATGGGGAGTGAGGTGAGTGGGTGGAGTGAGCAAGGTGGGTGAGGTGGAAAAAGTGGGTGGGGTGAGTAAGGTGGGTGGAGTGACTGAGTGGGAGTAAGGTGGGTGGGGTGGCCAGTAAGGACATAATCCCTATGATCAGTGTGGGTGACTGACCTCCCTCCCTTCCCTCCCTTCCCTCTCTCTCTTTCTCTCTCTTTCTCCCTTTCTCTCTCTCTCTCTCTCTCTCTCTCTCTCTCTCTCTCTCTCTCTCTCTCTCTCTCTCTCTCTCTCTCTCTCTCTCTCTCTCTCTCTCTCTCTCTCTCTCTCTGTCTTTCTCTCTGCCAACAGACAAATCCAGACACATTGTGAGAGAGATCAGCAACACCCATTAGTAAGCACTGCCATGTGATTGTGGTAGCACTGGTGGTGGTAGTGGTAGCATTGGTGGTGGTGGTGGTGGTAGTAGCAGTGGTGGTGATGGTGGAGACAGTGGTAGTGGTAGTAGCAGTGGTGATGGTGACAGTGGCAATGGTGGTGGTGGTGGCGACAGTGGTGGTGGTAGTAGCTGTGGTGGTGGTGACAGTGGTGGTGGTGGTAGTAGCAGTGGTGGTGGTGACAGTAGCAATGGTGGTGGTGGTGATAGTGGTGGTGGTGGCAGCGGTGGTGGTGACAGTGATGATAACACCTACTAATAACATTCAACATGTGTGAACAACACAAACAATTAACATTCTCTCACAAACAACATTAGAAGTTCCTTGTTACAAAAACAGTGACTCATGTTTCATGTCGTCGTAATCTGTAATAACGTTAGTGAAGCACCCATTTTATTGACACCTGTGTTATTGACACCTGTGTTACTGACACCTGTGTTATTGACACTTGTGTTATTGACACCTGTGTTATTGATACCTGTGTTATTGGTACCTGTGTTACTGACACCTGTGTTATTGACACTTGTGTTACTGACACCTGTGTTATTGACACCTGTGTTATTGATACCTGTGTTATTGGCACCTGTGTTATTGACACCTGTGTTACTGACACCTGTGTTATTGACACCTGTGTTACTGACACTTGTGTTATTGACACCTGTTATTGATACCTGTGTTATTGGCACCTGTGTTATTGACACTTGTGTTATTGATACCTGTGTTATTGACACTTGTGTTATTGATACCTGTGTTACTGACACCTGTGTTATTGACACCTGTGTTATTGATACCTGTGTTATTGGCACCTGTGTTATTGACACCTGTGTTATTGATACCTGTGTTATTGATACATGTGTTATTGACACCTGTGTTATTGACACCTGTTATTGATACCTGTGTTATTGACACCTGTGTTGTTGACACCTGTTATTGATACCTGTGTTACTGACACCTGTGTTATTGACACCTGTTATTGATACCTGTGTTATTGGCACCTGTGTTATTGACACCTGTGTTACTGATACCTGTTATTGATACCTGTGTTATTGACACCTGTTATTGATACCTGTGTTTATTGGCACCTGTGTTATTGATGCCTGCGTTATTGACGCCTGTGTTATTGACACCCGTGTTATTGATACCTGTGTTATTGATACCTGTGTCACTGATACCTGCGTTACTGACACATGTGTTACTGACACCTGTGTTATTGACACCTGTGTTATTGATACCTGTGTCACTGATACCTGCGTTACTGACACCTGTGTTATTGATACCTGTGTTATTGATACCTGTGTTATTGGCACTTGTGTTATTGATGCCTGCGTTATTGACGCCTGTGCCTGTGTCACTGATACCTGTGTTATTGACACCTGTGTTATTGATAACCTGTGTCACTGATACCTGTGTTATTGACACCTGTGTTATTGATACCTGTGTCACTGATACCTGCGTTACTGACACCTGTGTTATTGATACCTGTGTTAAAGGGACATTTTTAAAAAGACTGGACATGTGTTATCATAGACCTCTCACTAAATATGATAATTACAACAATAAGTAATTAAAATATTTATAGACTATATAAACACGGGGAATATGAAGACTTTAAATAAGTAAATCCTCTCTAAGTTACGTTAATCCCTTAATAATATCTAACAGAAAAATCCTAACTTTAAATGTGAAAAATTTAAAAATCAATGATTTTTAACAGAAAACTTCTCGATTTTAGTGGAAACCTGAAACATTCCAAAAGCAAATTTCCCGAAAGCCTAAAACAATGTGAAAATGTCGTGAAATAGTGAGTGGCTGACACTGGAGGTCAGCCAGGGCTGACAGGTGTCACGTGTTCTTTGAAGTGGTGTCCAGTGTGTTAGAGTGGTTGCTAGTGTGTTCACTAGCAACCCTGAGTGCGATGGCACTCAGGGTTTCAACCAATCTGTGCACTATTTGATGGACAAGTCTACGGGACTGACCACCTGTTATCAAGGCTGGGGACTGACTATTAACTATCGAAAATGTGGGACTGACCACCTGTTATCAAGAATGGGGGACTGACTATTACCTATCGAAAATGAGGGACTGACCACCTGTTATCAAGGCTGGGGGACTGATTATTACCTATCGAGGATGAGGGACTGACCACCTCCTCTCAAGGATGACCGACTGATCAACTGGAAATTTCGTCTTCTACTGGCTATAGTGTTGTATTCGCTTATGTTCGACTGAAGCAGCCTGCTGTGTAGACGAAACGTTTCGGCAATGAAGATAACTAGTTTGGGTACTACATATGGACTCTCCTCGTGGGGTGACATCTGTAGCCAAGGCCCGGTGGCCTGGTGGCTAAAGCTCCCGCTTCACACACGGAGGGCCCGGGTTCGATTCCCGGCGGGTAGAAACATTTCGACACGTTTCCTTACACCTGTTGTCCTGTTCACCTAGCAGCAAATAGGTACCTGGGTGTTAGTCGACTAGTGTGGGTCGCATCCTGGGGGACAAGATTAAGGACCCCAATGGATATAAGTTAGACAGTCCTCGATGACGCACTGACTTTCTTGGGTTATCCTGGGTGGCTAACCCCCCGGGGTTAAAAAACCGAACGAAATCTTATCTTACATGGCAGGTAGACACAGTCATATAAATGGCAGGTACACACAGTCACATACATGGCAGGTAGATACAGTCACATACATGGCAGGTAGACACAGTCACATACAAGGCAGGTAGACACAGTCACATACAAGGCAGGTAGACACAGTCATATACAAAACAGGTAGACACAGTCACATACAAGGTAGGTACACACAGTCACATACATGGCAGGTAAACACAGTCACATACATGGCAGGTAGACACAGTCACATACATGGCAGACAGACACAATCACATACATGGCAGGTAGACACAATCACATACAAGACAGGTAGACACAGTCACATACAAGACAGGTAGACACAGTCACATACAAGACAGGTAGACACAGTCACATATAGAACAGGTAGACACAGTCACAAGACAGGTAGACACAGTCACATACAAGACAGGTAGACACAGTGACATACAAGACAGGTAGACACAGTCACATACAAGGCAGGTAGACACAGTCACATACAAGACAGGTAGACACAGTCACATACAAGACAGGTAGACACAGTCACATACAAGACAGGTAGACACAGTCACATATAGGACAGGTAGACACAGTCACATACAAGACAGGTAGACACAATCACATACAAGACAGGTAGACACAGTCACATACAAGACAGGTAGACACAGTCACATATAGGACAGGTAGACACAGTCACATACAAGACAGGTAGACACAATCACATACAAGACAGGTAGACACAGTCACATACAAGACAGGTAGACACAGTCACATATAGGACAGGTGGACACAATCACATACAAGACAGGTAGACACAGTCACATATAGGACAGGTAGACACAGTCACATACAAGACAGGTAGACAGAGTCACATATAGGACAGGTAGACACACTCACATACAAGACAGGTAGACACAGTCACATACAAGACAGGTAGACACAGTCATATACATGGCAGGTAGATATAGTCACATACATGGCAGGTAGACACAGTCACATACAAGGCAGGTAGACACAGTCACATACAAGGCAGGTAGACACAGTCACATACAAGACAGGTAGAACAGTCACATACAAGACAGGTAGACACAGTCACATATAGGACAGGTAGACACAGTCACATACAAGACAGGTAGACACAGTCACATACAAGACAGATAGACACAGTCACATACAAGACAGGTAGACACAGTCACATACAAGACAGGTAGACACAGTCACATACAAGACAGGTAGACACAGTGACATACAAGACAGGTAGACACAGTCACATACAAGACAGGTAGACACAGTCACATACAAGACAGGTAGACACAGTCACAAGACAGGTAGACACAGTCACATACAAGACAGGTAGACACAGTGACATACAAGACAGGTAGACACAGTCACATACAAAGGCAGGTAGTCACTGTCACATACAAGACAGGTAGACACAGTCACATACAAGACAGGTAGACACAGTCACATACAAGACAGGTAGACACAGTCACATATAGGACAGGTAGACACAGTCACATACAAGACAGGTAGACACAATCACATACAAGACAGGTAGACACAGTCACATACAAGACAGGAGGTACACAGTCACATATAGGACAGGTAGACACAGTCACATACAAGACAGGTAGACACAATCACATACAAGACAGGTAGACACAGTCACATACAAGACAGGTAGACACAGTCACATATACGACAGGTGGACACAATCACATACAAGACAGGTAGACACAGTCACATATAGGACAGGTAGACACAGTCACATACAAGACAGGTAGACAGAGTCACATATAGGACAGGTAGACACAGTCACATACAAGACAGGTAGACACAGTCACATACAAGACAGGTAGACACAGTCACATACAAGACAGGTAGACACAGTCACATACAAGACAGGTAGACACAGTCACAGTCCACAAGACAGGTAGACACAGTCACATATAGGACAGGTAGACACAGTCACATACAAGACAGGTAGACACAGTCACATACAAGACAGGTAGACACAGTCACATACAAGACAGGTAGACACAGTCACATACAAGACAGGTAGACACAGTCACATATAGGACAGGTAGACACAGTCACATACAAGACAGGTAGACACAGTCACATACAAGACAGGTAGACACAGTCACATATAGGACAGTTAGACACAGTCACATACAAGACAGGTAGACACAGTCACATACAAGACAGGTAGACAGTCACATACAAGACAGGTAGACACAGTCACATACAAGACAGGTAGACACAGTCACATATAGGACAGGTAGACACAGTCACATACAAGACAGGTAGACACAGTCACATACAAGACAGGTAGACACAGTCACATACAAGACAGGTAGACACAGTCACATACAAGACAGGTAGAACAGTCACATACAAGACAGGTAGACACAGTCACATATAGGACAGGTAGACACAGTCACATACAAGACAGGTAGACACAGTCACATACAAGACAGGTAGACACAGTCACATACAAGACAGGTAGACACAGTCACATACAAGACAGGTAGACACAGTCACATACAAGACAGGTAGACACAGTCACATATAGGACAGGTAGACACAGTCACATACAAGACAGGTAGACACAGTCACATACAAGACAGGTAGACACAGTCACATACAAGACAGGTAGACACAGTCACATACAAGACAGGTAGACACAGTCACATATAGGACAGGTAGACACAGTCACATACAAGACAGGTAGACACAGTCACATACAAGACAGGTAGACACAGTCACATACAAGACAGGTAGACACAGTCACATACAAGACAGGTAGACACAGTCACATGCAAGACAGGTAGACACAGTCACATACAAGACAGGTAGACACAGTCACATACAAGACAGGTAGACACAGTCACATACAAGACAGGTAGACACAGTCACATACAAGACAGGTAGACACAGTCACATACAAGACACGTAGACACAGTCACATACAAGACAGGTAGACACAGTCACATACAAGATAGGTAGACACAGTGACATACAAGACAGGTAGACACAGTCACATACAAGGCAGGTAGACACAGTCACATACAAGACAGGTAGACACAGTCACATATAGGACAGGTAGACACAGTCACATACAAGACAGGTAGACACAGTCACATACAAGACAGGTAGACACAGTCACATACAAGACAGGTAGACACAGTCACATACAAGACAGGTAGACATAGTCACATACAAGACAGGTAGACACAGTCACATACAAGACAGGTAGACACAGTCATATAAATGGCAGGTACACACAGTCACATACATGGCAGGTAGATACAGTCACATACATGGCAGGTAGACACAGTCACATACAAGGCAGGTAGACACAGTCACATACAAGGCAGGTAGACACAGTCATATACAAAACAGGTAGACACAGTCACATACAAGGTAGGTACACACAGTCACATACATGGCAGGTAAACACAGTCACATACATGGCAGGTAGACACAGTCACATACATGGCAGACAGACACAATCACATACATGGCAGGTAGACACAATCACATACAAGACAGGTAGACACAGTCACATACAAGACAGGTAGACACAGTCACATACAAGACAGGTAGACACAGTCACATATAGAACAGGTAGACACAGTCACATACAAGACAGGTAGACACAGTCACATACAAGACAGGTAGACACAGTCACATACAAGACAGGTAGACACAGTCACATATAGGACAGGTAGACACAGTCACATACAAGACAGGTAGACACAGTCACATACAAGACAGGTAGACACAGTCACATACAAGACAGGTAGACACAGTCACATATAGGACAGGTAGACACAGTCACATACAAGACAGGTAGACACAGTCACATACAAGACAGGTAGACACAGTCACATACAAGACAGGTAGACACAGTCACATATAGGACAGGTAGACACAGTCACATACAAGACAGGTAGACACAGTCACATACAAGACAGGTAGACACAGTCACATACAAGACAGGTAGACACAGTCACATATAGGACAGGTAGACACAGTCACATACAAGACAGGTAGACACAGTCACATACAAGACAGGTAGACACAGTCACATACAAGACAGGTAGACACAGTCACATACAAGACAGGTAGACACAGTCACATACAAGACAGGTAGACACAGTCACATACAAGACAGGTAGACACAGTCACATACAAGACAGGTAGACACAGTCACATACAAGACAGGTAGACACAGTCACATACAAGACAGGTAGACACAGTCACATACAAGACAGGTAGACACAGTCACATATAGGACAGGTAGACACAGTCACATACAAGACAGGTAGACACAGTCACATACAAGACAGGTAGACACAGTCACATACAAGACAGGTAGACACAGTCACATACAAGACAGGTAGACACAGTCACATACAAGACAGGTAGACACAGTCACATACAAGACAGGTAGACACAGTCACATACAAGACAGGTAGACACAGTCACATACAAGACAGGTAGACACAGTCACATACAAGACAGGTAGACACAGTCACATACAAGACAGGTAGACACAGTCACATATAGGACAGGTAGACACAGTCACATACAAGACAGGTAGACACAGTCACATACAAGACAGGTAGACACAGTCACATACAAGACAGGTAGACACAGTCACATACAAGACAGGTAGACACAGTCACATACAAGACAGGTAGACACAGTCACATACAAGACAGGTAGACACAGTCACATACAAGACAGGTAGACACAGTCACATACAAGACAGGTAGACACAGTCACATACAAGACAGGTAGACACAGTCACATACAAGACAGGTAGACACAGTCACATACAAGACAGGTAGACACAGTCACATATAGGACAGGTAGACACAGTCACATACAAGACAGGTAGACACAGTCACATACAAGACAGGTAGACACAGTCACATACAAGACAGGTAGACACAGTCACATACAAGACAGGTAGACACAGTCACATACAAGACAGGTAGACACAGTCACATACAAGACAGGTAGACACAGTCACATACAAGACAGGTAGACACAGTCACATACAAGACAGGTAGACACAGTCACATACAAGACAGGTAGACACAGTCACATACAAGACAGGTAGACACAGTCACATACAAGACAGGTAGACACAGTCACATACAAGACAGGTAGACACAGTCACATATAGGACAGGTAGACACAGTCACATACAAGACAGGTAGACACAGTCACATACAAGACAGGTAGACACAGTCACATACAAGACAGGTAGACACAGTCACATACAAGACAGGTAGACACAGTCACATACAAGACAGGTAGACACAGTCACATACAAGACAGGTAGACACAGTCACATACAAGACAGGTAGACACAGTCAAATACAAGACAGGTAGACACAGTCACATATAGGACAGGTAGACACAGTCACATACAAGACAGGTAGACACAGTCACATACAAGACAGGTAGACACAGTCACATACAAGACAGGTAGACACAGTCACATACAAGACAGGTAGACACAGTCACATACAAGACAGGTAGACACAGTCACATACAAGACAGGTAGACACAGTCACATACAAGACAGGTAGACACAGTCACATACAAGACAGGTAGACACAGTCACATACAAGACAGGTAGACACAGTCACATACAAGACAGGTAGACACAGTCACATATAGGACAGGTAGACACAGTCACATACAAGACAGGTAGACACAGTCACATACAAGACAGGTAGACACAGTCACATATAGGACAGGTAGACACAGTCACATATAGGACAGGTAGACACAGTCACATACAAGACAGGTAGACACAGTCACATATAGGACAGGTACAAAATATAACATTTACACGATAACCAAAAACCTTCAGTTCATCTACTTTAAAATATTGACGTAAAATTATGCAAAAAAAATAATTTATCATCCATGTTGTTTGTACACTCAGTACTTATGTGTCTCATTATTACTGTGAGGAATATCAGTACTGACGTGTCTCATTATTACTGTGAGGAATATCAGTACTGACGTGTCTCATTATTACTGTGAGGAATATCAGTACTGACGTGTCTCATTATTACTGTGAGGAATATCAGTACTGACGTGTCTCATTATCACTGTGTGAGGCATATCAGTACTTATGTGTCTCATTATTACTGTGAGGAATATCAGTACTGACGTGTCTCATTATTACTGTGAGGAATATCAGTACTGACGTGTCTCATTATCACTGTGTGAGGCATATCAGTACTTATGTGTCTCATTATTACTGTGTGAGGAATATCAGTACTGACGTGTCTCATTATTACTGTGAGGAATATCAGTACTGACGTGTCTCATTATTACTGTGTGAGGAATATCAGTACTGACGTGTCTCATTATTACTGTGAGGAATATCAGTACTGACGTGTCTCATTATTACTGTGAGGAATATCAGTACTGACGTGTCTCATTATTACTGTGAGGAATATCAGTACTGACGTGTCTCATTATTACTGTGAGGAATATCAGTACTGACGTGTCTCATTATCACTGTGTGAGGCATATCAGTACTTATGTGTCTCATTATTACTGTGAGGAATATCAGTACTGACGTGTCTCATTATTACTGTGAGGAATATCAGTACTGACGTGTCTCATTATCACTGTGTGAGGCATATCAGTACTTATGTGTCTCATTATTACTGTGTGAGGAATATCAGTACTGATGTGTCTCATTATCACTGTGTGAGGAATATCAGTACTTATGTCTCATTATTACTGTGTGAGGAATATCAGTACTGATGTGTCTCATTATTACTGTGAGGAATATCAGTACTGATGTGTCTCATTATTACTGTGTGAGGCATATCAGTACTTATGTCTCATTATTACTGTGTGAGGAATATCAGTACTGATGTGTCTCATTATTACTGTGTGAGGCATATCAGTACTTATGTGTCTCATTATTACTGTGAGGAATATCAGTACTGATGTGTCTCATTATCACTGTGTGAGGCATATCAGTACTTATGTGTCTCATTATTACTGTGTGAGTAATATCAGTACTGATGTGTCTCATTATTACTGTGAGGAATATCAGTACTGATGTGTCTCATTATTATTGTGTGAGGCATATCAGTACTTATGTGTCTCATTATTACTGTGTGAGGAATATCAGTACTGATGTGTCTCATTATTACTGTGTGAGGCATATCAGTACTTATGTCTCATTATTACTGTGAGGAATATCAGTACTTATGTGTCTCATTATTACTGTGTGAGGAATATCAGTACTGATGTGTCTCATTATTACTGTGAGGAATATCAGTACTTATGTGTCTCATTATTACTGTGTGAGGAATATCAGTACTGATGTGTCTCATTATTACTATGAGGAATATCAGTACTTATGTGTCTCATTATTACTGTGTGAGGAATATCAGTACTGATGTGTCTCATTATTACTGTGTGAGGAATATCAGTACTGATGTGTCTCATTATTACTGTGAGAAATATCAGTACTGATGTGTCTCATTATTACTGTGAGGAATATCAGTACTGATATGTCTCATTATTACTGTGTGAAGAATATCAGTACTTATGTGTCTCATTATTACTGTGTGAGGAATATCAGTACTGATGTGTCTCATTATTACTGTGTGAGGAATATCAGTACTGATGTGTCTCATTATTTCTGTGTGAGGAATATCAGTACCGATGTGTCTCATTATCACTGTGAGGAATATCAGTACTGTTGTGTCTCATTATCACTGTGTGAGGAATATCAGTAATGATGTGTCTCATTATCACTGTGTGAGGAATATCAGTACTAATGTGTCTCATTATCACTGTGTGAGGAATATCAGTACTGATGTGTCTCATTATCACTGTGAGGAATATCAGTACTGATGTGTCTCATTATCACTGTGAGGAATATCAGTACTGATGTGTCTCATTATCACTGTGTGAGGAATATCAGTACTGATGTGTCTCATTAGTGTGAGGAATATCAGTACTGATGTGTCTCATTATCACTGTGAGGAATATCAGTACTGATGTGTCTCATTATCACTGTGTGAGGAATATCAGTACTGATGTGTCACATTATCACTGTGTGAGGAATATCAGTACTGATGTGTCACATTATCACTGTGTGAGGAATATCAGTACTGATGTGTCTCATTATCACTGTGTGAGGAATATCAGTACTGATGTGTCTCATTATCACTGTGAGGAATATCAGTACTGATGTGTCTCATTATCACTGTGTGAGGAATATCAGTACTGATGTGTCACATTATCACTGTGTGAGGAATATCAGTACTGATGTGTCTCATTATCACTGTGAGGAATATCAGTACTGATGTGTCTCATTATCACTGTGAGGAATATCAGTACTGATGTGTCTCATTATGACTGTGTGAGGAATATCAGTACTGATGTGTCTCATTATCACTGTGTGAGGAATATCAGTACTGATGTGTCTCATTATCACTGTGTGAGGAATATCAGTACTGATGTGTCTCATTATCACTGTGTGAGGAATATCAGTACTGATGTGTCTCATTATCACTGTGTGAGGAATATCAATATTGATGTGTCTCATTATCACTGTGTGAGGAATATCAGTACTGATGTGTCTTATTATCACTGTGTGAGGAATATCAGTACTGATGTGTCTCATTATCACTGTGTGAGTAATATCAGTACTGATGTGTCACATTACCACTGTATGAGGAATATCAGTACTGATGTGTCTCATTATCACTGTGTGAGGAATATCAGTACTGATGTGTCTCATTATCACTGTGTGAGGAATATCAGTACTGATGTGTCTCATTATCAGTGTGAGGAATATTAGTACTGATGTGTCTCATTATCACTGTGTGAGGAATATCAGTATTGATGTGTCTCATTATCACTGTGTGAGGAATATCAGTACTGGTGTGTCACATTATCACTGTGTGAGGAATATCAGTAGTGATGTGTCTCATTATCACTGTGAGGAATATCAGTACTGATGTGTCTCATTATCACTGTGAGGAATATCAGTACTGATGTGTCTCATTATCACTGTGTGAGGAATATCAGTACTGATGTGTCTCATTATCACTGTGTGAGGAATATCAGTACTGATGTGTCTCATTATCACTGTGAGGAATATCAGTACTGATGTGTCTCATTATCACTGTGTGAGGAATATCAGTACTGATGTGTCTAACACTGTGTGTGAGGAATATCTCGAGGGACACCTCTCTGTAAGGTATACCTATGAGAAACCTTGAGGAATACCTCCCTGTGAGTGCTACCTTGAGGAATACCTCCCTGTGAGTGCTACCTTGAGGAATACCTCCCTGTGAGTGCTACCTTGAGGAATACCTCCCTGTGAGTGCTACCTTGAGGAATACCTCCCTGTGAGTGCTACCTTGAGGAATATCTCCCTGTGAGTGCTACCTTGAGGAATACCTCCCTGTGAGTGCTACCTTGAGGAATACCTCCCAGTAAGGTATATCTGTGAGAGATACACTGAGGAATACCTCCCTGTGAGGGTTACCTGCATTACTGACACCTGCGTTAATAACACGTGTATAGGAACGCCACTGCCACACCTGTAAATTATTCACACACCGGTATGATGTCTTCTATTAAATAGTTTAATCTGTGTGTGTGTGCTGACTAATTTTCGCGGAGTTATAGATATATAGTGTGGCACTATAATGTGGCACTACAGTGTGGCACTATAATGTGGCAATACACTGTGGCACTACAGTGTGTCACTTTAATGTGGTAATACAGTGTGGCACTACAGTGTGGCACTAAAATGTGGCAATACAGTATGGCACTACTGTGTGGCACTATAATGTGCCACTAGAAGGTGGCATTACAGTGTCACTATAATGTGGCAATACAGTGTGGCACTACAGTCTGGCATTGCAGTGTGGCACTACAGTATGGCACTATAATGTGGCATTTCAGTGCCAGAGTTCACAACCTTCTAGGAACCTCGGAGGACTTAATTAGCTTAATAGGTTAAAAAAGTAGTAGAAAGAGGAGGAGGAGGAGGAGGAGGAGGAGTAGGAAGAGGAGGAGGAAGAGGAGGAAAGATGAGGACGACAAAGATGAAGAGGAGGAACAGGTGAACAACAACAACAAAAACAACCACCGCCACAACCACCGCCACCACCACCACCGCCACCACCACCGCCGCCACCACCGCCACCACCACCGCCACCACCACCGCCACAACCACCGCCACCACCACCGCCACAACCACCGCCACAACCACCGCCACAACCACCGCCACAACCACCACCACCACCACCACCACCACCACCACCACCGCCACCACCACCGCCACCACCACCGCCACCACCACCACCGCCACCACCACCGCCACCACCACCGCCACCACCACCGCCACCACCACCGCCACCACCACCGCCACCACCGCCACCGCCACCGCCACCACCACCGCCACAACCACCGCCACAACCACCGCCACAACCACCACCACCACCACCGCCACAACCACCACCACCACCACCGCCACCGCCACCACCACCGCCACCACCACCGCCACCACCACCGCCACCGCCACCACCACCGCCACCACCACCGCCACCACCACCGCCACCACCACCGCCACAACCACCACCACCGCCACAACCACCGCCACAACCACCGCCACCACCGCCACCACCACCACCGCCACAACCACCACCGCCACCACCACCGCCACAACCACCGCCACCACCACCGCCACCACCACCACCGCCACCACCACCGCCACAACCACCGCCACCACCACCGCCACCACCACCACCGCCACCACCACCGCCACAACCACCGCCACCACCACCGCCACCACCACCGCCACCACCACCGCCACAACCACCGCCACCACCACCGCCACCACCACCGCCACCACCACCGCCACCACCACCGCCACCACCACCGCCACCACCACCGCCACCACCACCGCCACAACCACCGCCACAACCACCGCCACAACCACCGCCACAACCACCACCACCACCACCGCCACAACCACCACCACCACCACCGCCACCGCCACCACCACCGCCACCACCACCGCCACCACCACCGCCACCACCACCGCCACAACCACCACCACCGCCACAACCACCGCCACAACCACCGCCACCACCGCCACCACCACCACCGCCACAACCACCACCGCCACCACCACCGCCACAACCACCGCCACCACCACCGCCACCACCACCACCGCCACCACCACCGCCACAACCACCGCCACCACCACCGCCACCACCACCACCGCCACCACCACCGCCACAACCACCACCACCACCACCACAACCACCACCGCCACCACCACCGCCACCACCACCGCCACAACCACCGCCACAACCACCGCCACCACCACCGCCACCACCACCGCCACAACCACCGCCACAACCACCGCCACCACCACCGCCACAACCACCGCCACCACCACCGCCACCACCACCGCCACAACCACCGCCACAACCACTGCCACAACCACCGCCACCACCACCACCACCGCCACCACCACCGCCACAACCACCGCCACCACCACCGCCACCACCACCGTCACAACCACCGCCACCACAAGCAGCAGCAACAGAAGCAACAGAGGTAGTAACAGAAGCACCACCACCACCGCCACCGCCACAACCACCACCACCACCACCGCCACCACCACCGCCACAACCACCGCCACCACCACCACAAGCAGCAGCAACAGAACCAGCAACAGAGGTAGTAACAGAAGCACCACCGCCACCACCACCGCCACAACCACCGCCACCACCACCGCCACAACCACCGCCACAACCACCGCCACCACCACCGCCACAACCACCGCCACCACCACAACCACCGCCACAACCACCGCCACCACCACCGCCACAACCACCGCCACCACCACAACCACCGCCACAACCACCGCCACCACCACCACAAGCAGCAGCAACAGAACCAGCAACAGAGGTAGTAACAGAAGCACCACCGCCACCACCACCACCGCCACAACCACCGCCACAACCACCGCCAACACCACAACCACCGCCACCACCACCACAAGCAGCAGCAACAGAACCCGCAACCGAGGTAGTAACAGAAGCACCACCGCCACCACCACCGCCACCACCACCGCCACAACCACCGCCACCACCACCGCCACAACCACCGCCACCACCACCACCGCCACCACAACCACCGCCACCACCACCGCCACAACCACCGCCAACACCACAACCACCGCCACAACCACCACAAGCAGCAGCAACAGAACCAGCAACAGAGGTAGTAACAGAAGCACCACCGCCACCACCACCGCCACCACCACAACCACCGCCACCCCCACCCCCACCGCCACCACCACCACCACCACCACCACCGCCACAACCACCGCCACCACCACCGCCACCACCACCGCCACAACCACCACCACAACCACCGCCACAACCACCGCCACCACCACCGCCACCACCACCTCCACCACCACCGCCACAACCACCTCCACCACCACCACCGCCACCACCACCACCGCCACAACCACCGCCACAACCACCGCCAACACCACAACCACCGCCACAACCACCACCGCCACAAGCAGCAGCAACAGAACCAGCAACAGAGGTAGTAACAGAAGCACCACCACCACAACCACCGCCACCAACACCGCCACAACCACCGCCACAACCACCGCCACAACCACCGCCACAACCACCGCCACCACCACCGCCACAACCACCGCCACAACCACCGCCACAACCACCGCCACCACCACCGCCACAACCACCGCAAGAACCACCGCCACAACCACCGCCACAACCACCGCCACAACCACCGCCACAACCACCGCCACCACCACCACCACCACAGAGGTAGTAACAGAAGCACCACCACCACCGCCACCGCCACAACCACCACCACCACCACAAGCAGCAGCAACAGAGGTAGTAACAGAAGCACCACCACCACCGCCACCGCCACAACCACCACCACCACCACCACCACAAGCAGCAGCAACAGAAGTAGTAACAGAAGCACCACCACCACCGCCACCGCCACAACCACCACCACCACCACAACCACCGCCACAACCACCACCACAAGCAGCAGCAACAGAACCAGCAACAGAGGTAGTAACAGAAGCACAACCACTACAACCATAGTTTCTGTGTTACAAATCAGTCTGTGGTCATTTCTTGGATGTAGTAATCTTTCAATCAGAGGCTCTCCCAAACACGGTGCACCAACACTGTTCACCAACACAGTGCACCAGCATGGTGCACCAACACTGTTCACCAGCATGGTGCACCAACACAGTGCACCAGCATGGTGCACCAACACAGTGCACCAGCATGGTGCACCAACACAGTGCACCAGCATGGTGCACCAACACTGTTCACAAACACAGTGCACCAGCATGGTGCACGTACAGTACCTTAAGAGAGAACAAATGCAGTTAGAACGAAAATCAGAACATGAGTACGGGGCACAAGACGCTGTCACGACTGATTATAGAACTCAAACAACAGGTTAAACATCACTGCTTAATAAGCAAGAGTGCCATCGGCCATTACTGGAGTGACAGGCACTGTGGAAAATGTAGCATAAATACCGTGCTCTTAACTGTGCCAGTGGCACAATTAGAGAGCACGGTGTCAACATCCATGGTCCACGACTTGAGACTCGTACCAGGAGGGATTAGATATATTGCCGGGGGGAGATAAGAACCTTCAAGAGGAAACTAGATAGCTCCTCCAGGAGGTATCTGATCAGCCAGGCTGTGATGACTATGTGAGCCTGCTAGCCAGGGGTTAACAATAACAGGTAGTAATCAGGAAAGCCTCTGCATAACAGTTACGGAGGCCAAAACAGAACTCCAACACGGAACTCAAACACAGCGATCAGAGAGGGAAGAGAGCTTCTTATGTTCAGAGTGGAGGGGACGGAGCGGATTGGAGGGCAGGGGATGGAGTGGATTGGAGGGAGGGAAAGGAGAGGAGGGGTGGGGAGGGGAGAGAAAAAAGAGTGAAGGGAGACACAAAGCGAGAGAGCCGTCTTGATCAGAAGTGTGGACATTGCTCGTCATGCAGATTAACGCCACTGTGTGGATATATATATATATATATATATATATATATATATATATATATATATATATATATATATATATATATATATATATATATATATATATATATATATATATATGCAACAAGATCACAGTAAACAGGTGATTTCAAAATATGCAAAACAACCACTCTGAAAGAATAGAGAAATTCCAAGCGCTTTCGTGACTACTCACATTATCAAGGAACTATGATAATGTGAGTAGTCACGAAAGCGCTTGGAATTTCTCTATTCTTTCAGAGTCGTTGTTTTGCATATATATATATATATATATATATATATATATATATATATATATATATATATATATATATATATATATATATATATATAACTAATAAAACATTATTTTCAACATTTTCACGTGGAAATTCATTTTCAACTTAAGTACTGAACCAATCTATCTACTGCTCTCAAGCTTCTACACAGCCACGAATGCAGAGTATTTTTAGTGTTTAGCGAAATTCACGATTTTAGATGACAGTCCCGTTTATATACCATTTATGTAGAATACGAAAAACTTTAGCCGAGGATTAATCCTTGAGGATCTCTGCGTATTACGTACATAAACACTGATAATTCTCTGTTAGAACAATACTCCCTGCTGCCTATGTGTACATCTTCGATTGAAGGATAAAGTTTATTCTGGTACACTTCTGGTAGCATCTTGTAATGTGAAATTCCTGGTGAAACTGTCAGAGAGAGAGAAAGAGAGAGAGAGAGCTTCACATGTTAAGTCATTCATTTATCCCAATGGGCCAGGATGGAACACTTCCTCCATTAGACCTTGACAGCGAGTGGCCAAGACAATGCCAAGCTGCATCTAAGACAGACAGACACACACTCACAATTTATAGGCATGACAGGACTCACAGCAGCAACAACAAACACAGGTGCAACAGAGAAGCGAGACCAGGAGCTGAGCCTCGAGCTCTGAAATCATAAGTAGATGTGTCCACACCACAAACACACGAAAGTAGTGTGATCCATGGATCACCATGCTGGTGGGGGTGAGGGTGAGAGTCACTACGAGATTGTTTACACTATACTTCACGCTTGGTTTACTTAATTTAGAACAATTTAGCTCAAGATGGTTGTAGGTTAACTTTGTGTGGCCATCATGGCAACGATGTCCACCATCAGTATGGTTAACTTGATGGGTACTAGCGAGTACTTGTCATTGTTTTAAAACATTAGCTAATTTTTTTATGTATGTTAATGTTAACATCAACATTGTTAACATAAACACATAATAACATTAATAGTGTCAAAGCTCATTTATTTTAACATGAATATCAGTGATTTATAACATTGATATTTCGTTAACATTAACTCTTATGAAGTCGCTGTATCCACCTTATATGATCAGAAGTGGCTCAAGTATACACCGAGACGTGTATGTCTCTCAGTGTGTATACAACGAGAGGTGTATGTCTCTCAGTGTATATACAACGAGAGGTGTATGTCTCTCATGTATATACAATGAGAGGTGTATGTCTCTCATGTATATACAACGAGAGGTGTATGTCTCTCATGTATATACAACGAGAGGTGTATGTCTCTCAGTGTGTATACAACGAGAGGTGTATGTCTCTCAGTGTATATACAACGAGAGGTGTATGTCTCTCAGTGTGTATACAACGAGAGGTGTATGTCTCTCAGTGTATATACAACGAGAGGTGTATGTCTCTCAGTGTGTATACAACGAGAGGTGTATGTCTCTCAGGGTGTATACAACGAGAGGTGTATGTCTCTCAGTGTATATACAACGAGAGGTGTATGTCTCTCATGTATATACAACGAGAGGTGTATGTCTCTCAGTGTGTACACAACGAGACGTGTATGTCTCTCAGTGTGTATACAACGAGAGGTGTATGTCTCTCATGTATATACAACGAGAGGTGTATGTCTCTCAGTGTGTATACAACGAGACGTGTATGTCTCTCAGTGTGTATACAACGAGAGGTGTATGTCTCTCATGTATATACAACGAGAGGTGTATGTCTCTCAGTGTATATCAATGAGAGGTGTATGTCTCTCAGTGTACATACAATGAGAGGTGTATGTCTCTCATTGTACATATAATGAGAGGTGTATGTCTCTCAGTGTACATACAATGAGAGGTGTATGTCACTCAGTGTACATACAATGAGAGGTGTATGTCTCTCAGTGTATATACAATGAGAGGTGTATGTCTCTCAGTGTACATACAATGAGAGGTGTATGTCTCTCAGTGTACATACAATGAGAGGTGTATGTCTCTCAGTGTACATACAATGAGAGGTGTATGTCTCTCAGTGTACATACAATGAGAGGTGTATGTCTCTCAGTGTACATACAATGAGAGGTGTATGTCTCTCAGTGTACATACAATGAGAGGTGTATGTCTCTCAGTGTACATACAATGAGAGGTGTATATCTCTCAGTGTACATACAATGAGAGGTGTGTCTCTCAGTGTACATACAATGAGAGGTGTGTCTCTCAGTGTACATACAATGAGAGGTATGTCTCTCAGTGTACATACAATGATAGGTGTATGTCTCTCAGTGTACATACAATGAGAGGTGTGTCTCTCAGTGTGCATACAATGAGAGGTATGTCTCTCAGTGTACATACAATGAGAGCTGTATGTCTCTCAGTGTACATACAATGAGAGGTATGTCTCTCAGTGTACATACAATGAGAGGTGTGTCTCTCAGTGTACATACAATGAGAGGTGTGTTTCTCAGTGTACATGCAATGAGAGGTGTGTCTCTCAGTGTACATACAATGAGAGGTGTGTCTCTCAGTGTACATACAATGAGAGGTGTGTCTCTCAGTGTACATACAATGAGAGGTATGTCTCTCAGTGTACATACAATGAGAGGTATGTCTCTCAGTGTACATACAATGAGAGGTGTGTCTCTCAGTGTACATACAATGAGAGGTGTGTCTCTCAGTGTACATACAATGAGAGGTGTGTCTCTCAGTGTACATACAATGAGAGGTGTGTCTCTCAGTGTACATACAATGAGAGGTATGTCTCTCAGTGTACATACAATGAGAGGTGTGTCTCTCAGTGTACATACAATGAGAGGTGTGTCTCTCAGTGTACATACAATGAGAGGTGTGTCTCTCAGTGTACATACAATGAGAGGTGTATGTCTCTCAGTGTACATACAATGAGAGGTGTATGTCTCTCAGTGTACATACAATGAGAGGTGTGTCAGTGTACATACAATGAGAGGTGTGTCTCTCAGTGTACATACAATGAGAGGTGTGTCTCTCAGTGTACATACAATGAGAGGTGTGTCTCTCAGTGTACATACAATGAGAGGTGTATGTCTCTCAGTGTACATACAATGAGAGGTGTATGTCTCTCAGTGTACATACAATGAGAGGTGTGTCTCTCAGTGTACATACAATGAGAGGTGTGTCTCTCAGTGTACATACAATGAGAGGTATGTCTCTCAGTGTACATACAATGAGAGGTGTGTCTCTCAGTGTACAAACAATGAGAGGTGTGTCTCTCAGTGTACATACAATGAGAGGTGTGTCTCTGTGTACATACAATGAGAGGTGTGTCTCTCAGTGTACATACAATGAGAGGTGTCTCTCAGTGTACATACAATGAGAGGTGTATGTCTCTCAGTGTACATACAATGAGAGGTGTATGTCTCTCAGTGTACATACAATGAGAGGTGTATGTCTCTCAGTGTACGTACAATGAGAGGTGTATGTCTCTCAGTGTACATACAATGAGAGGTGTGTCTCTCAGTGTACATACAATGAGAGGTGTATGTCTCTCAGTGTACATACAATGAGAGGTGTGTCTCTCAGTGTACATACAATGAGAGGTGTGTCTCTCAGTGTACATACAATGAGAGGTGTATGTCTCTCAGTGTACATACAATGAGAGGTGTATGTCACTCAGTGTACATACAATGAGAGGTGTGTCTCTCAGTGTACATACAATGAGAGGTGTGTCTCTCAGTGTACATACAATGAGAGGTGTGTCTCTTAGTGTACATACAATGAGAGGTGTGTCTCTCAGTGTACATACAATGAGAGGTGTGTCTCTCAGTGTACATACAATGAGATGTGTGTCTCTCAGTGTACATACAATGAGAGGTGTCTCTCAGTGTACATACAATGAGAGGTGTATGTCTCTCAGTTTACATACAATGAGAGGTGTATGTCTCTCAGTGTACATACATGAGAGGTGTATGTCTCTCAGTGTACGTACAATGAGAGGCGTATGTCTCTCAGTGTACATACAATGAGAGGTGTGTCTCTCAGTGTACATACAATGAGAGGTGTATGTCTCTCAGTGTACATACAATGAGAGGTGTGTCTCTCAGTGTACATACAATGAGAGGTGTGTCTCTCAGTGTACATACAATGAGAGGTGTATGTCTCTCAGTGTACATACAAAGAGATGTGTATGTCACTCAGTGTACATACAATGAGAGGTGTGTCTCTCAGTGTACATACAATGAGAGGTGTATGTCACTCAGTGTACATACAATGAGAGGTGTATGTCTCTCAGTGTACATACAATGAGAGGTGTATGTCACTCAGTGTACATACAATGAGAGGTGTATGTCACTCAGTGTACATACAATGAGAGGTGTATGTCTCTCAGTGTACATACAATGAGAGGTGTGTCTCTCAGTGTACATACAATGAGAGGTGTATGTCTCTCAGTGTACATACAATGAGAGGTGTATGTCTCTCAGTGTACATACAATGAGAGGTGTATGTCACTCATTGTACATACAATGAGAGGTGTATGTCACTCAGTGTACATACAATGAGACGTGTATGTCTCTCAGTGTACATACAATGAGAGGTGTGTCTCTCAGTGTACATACAATGAGAGGTGTATGTCTCTCAGTGTACATACAATGAGAGGTGTATGTCACTCAGTGTACATACAATGAGAGGTGTGTCTCTCAGTGTACATACAATGAGAGGTGTATGTCACTCAGTGTACATACAATGAGAGGTGTATGTCTCTCAGTGTACATACAATGAGAGGTGTATGTCACTCAGTGTACATACAATGAGAGGTGTATGTCACTCAGTGTACATACAATGAGAGGTGTATGTCTCTCAGTGTACATACAATGAGAGGTGTGTCTCTCAGTGTACATACAATGAGAGGTGTATGTCTCTCAGTATACATACAATGAGAGGTGTATGTCTCTCAGTGTACATACAATGAGAGGTGTATGTCACTCAGTGTACATACAATGAGAGGTGTATGTCACTCAGTGTACATACAATGAGAGGTGTATGTCTCTCAGTGTACATACAATGAGAGGTGTATGTCACTCAGTGTACGTACAATGAGAGGTGTATGTCACTCAGTGTACATACAATGAGAGGTGTATGTCACTCAGTGTACATACAATGAGAGGTGTATGTCTCTCAGTGTACATACAATGAGAGGTGTATGTCACTCAGTGTACATACAATGAGAGGTGTATGTCACTCAGTGTACATACAATGAGAGGTGTATGTCTCTCAGTGTACATACAATGAGGTGTATGTCACTCAGTGTACATACAATGAGAGGTGTATGTCACTCAGTGTACATACAATGAGAGGTGTATGTCTCTCAGTGTACATACAATGAGAGGTGTATGTCACTCAGTGTACATACAATGAGAGGTGTATGTCACTCAGTGTACATACAATGAGAGGTGTATGTCTCTCAGTGTACATACAATGAGAGGTGTATGTCACTCAGTGTACATACAATGAGAGGTGTATGTCACTCAGTGTACATACAATGAGATTTGTATGTCTCTCAGTGTACATACAATGAGAGGTGTATGTCACTCAGTGTACATACAATGAGAGGTGTATGTCACTCAGTGTACATACAATGAGAGGTGTATGTCACTCAGTGTACATACAATGAGAGGTGTATGTCACTCAGTGTACATACAATGAGAGGTGTATGTCACTCAGTGTACATACAATGAGAGGTGTATGTCTCTCAGTGTACATACAATGAGAGGTGTATGTCACTCAGTGTACATACAATGAGAGGTGTATGTCACTCAGTGTACATACAATGAGAGGTGTATGTCACTCAGTGTACATACAATGAGAGGTGTATGTCACTCAGTGTACATACAATGAGAGGTGTGTCTCTCAGTGTACATACAATGAGAGGTGTATGTCACTCAGTGTACATACAATGAGAGGTGTATGTCTCTCAGTGTACATACAATGAGAGGTGTATGTCACTCAGTGTACATACAATGAGAGGTGTATGTCACTCAGTGTACATACAATGAGAGGTGTATGTCACTCAGTGTACATACAATGAGAGGTGTATGTCACTCAGTGTACATACAATGAGAGGTGTATGTCACTCAGTGTACATACAATGAGAGGTGTGTCTCTCAGTGTACATACAATGAGAGGTGTATGTCACTCAGTGTACATACAATGAGAGGTGTGTCTCTCAGTGTACATACAATGAGAGGTGTATGTCACTCAGTGTACATACAATGAGAGGTGTATGTCTCTCAGTGTACATACAATGAGAGGTGTATGTCACTCAGTGTACATACAATGAGAGGTGTATGTCACTCAGTGTACATACAATGAGAGGTGTATGTCACTCAGTGTACATACAATGAGAGGTGTATGTCACTCAGTGTACATACAATGAGAGGTGTATGTCACTCAGTGTACATACAATGAGAGGTGTATGTCACTCAGTGTACATACAATGAGAGGTGTATGTCACTCAGTGTACATACAATGAGAGGTGTATGTCACTCAGTGTACATACAATGAGAGGTGTATGTCTCTCAGTGTACATACAATGAGAGGTGTATGTCACTCAGTGTACATACAATGAGAGGTGTATGTCTCTCAGTGTACATACAATGAGAGGTGTATGTCTCTCAGTGTACATACAATGAGAGGTGTATGTCTCTCAGTGTACGTACAATGAGAGGTGTATGTCTCTCAGTGTACATACAATGAGAGGTGTGTCTCTCAGTGTACATACAATGAGAGGTGTATGTCTCTCAGTGTACATACAATGAGAGGTGTGTCTCTCAGTGTACATACAATGAGAGGTGTGTCTCTCAGTGTACATACAATGAGAGGTGTATGTCTCTCAGTGTACATACAATGAGAGGTGTATGTCACTCAGTGTACATACAATGAGAGGTGTGTCTCTCAGTGTACATACAATGAGAGGTGTGTCTCTCAGTGTACATACAATGAGAGGTGTGTCTCTTAGTGTACATACAATGAGAGGTGTGTCTCTCAGTGTACATACAATGAGAGGTGTGTCTCTCAGTGTACATACAATGAGAGGTGTGTCTCTCAGTGTACATACAATGAGAGGTGTCTCTCAGTGTACATACAATGAGAGGTGTATGTCTCTCAGTGTACATACAATGAGAGGTGTATGTCTCTCAGTGTACATACATGAGAGGTGTATGTCTCTCAGTGTACGTACAATGAGAGGCGTATGTCTCTCAGTGTACATACAATGAGAGGTGTGTCTCTCAGTGTACATACAATGAGAGGTGTATGTCTCTCAGTGTACATACAATGAGAGGTGTGTCTCTCAGTGTACATACAATGAGAGGTGTGTCTCTCAGTGTACATACAATGAGAGGTGTATGTCTCTCAGTGTACATACAAAGAGATGTGTATGTCACTCAGTGTACATACAATGAGAGGTGTGTCTCTCAGTGTACATACAATGAGAGGTGTATGTCACTCAGTGTACATACAATGAGAGGTGTATGTCTCTCAGTGTACATACAATGAGAGGTGTATGTCACTCAGTGTACATACAATGAGAGGTGTATGTCACTCAGTGTACATACAATGAGAGGTGTATGTCTCTCAGTGTACATACAATGAGAGGTGTGTCTCTCAGTGTACATACAATGAGAGGTGTATGTCTCTCAGTGTACATACAATGAGAGGTGTATGTCTCTCAGTGTACATACAATGAGAGGTGTATGTCACTCATTGTACATACAATGAGAGGTGTATGTCACTCAGTGTACATACAATGAGACGTGTATGTCTCTCAGTGTACATACAATGAGAGGTGTGTCTCTCAGTGTACATACAATGAGAGGTGTATGTCTCTCAGTGTACATACAATGAGAGGTGTATGTCACTCAGTGTACATACAATGAGAGGTGTGTCTCTCAGTGTACATACAATGAGAGGTGTATGTCACTCAGTGTACATACAATGAGAGGTGTATGTCTCTCAGTGTACATACAATGAGAGGTGTATGTCACTCAGTGTACATACAATGAGAGGTGTATGTCACTCAGTGTACATACAATGAGAGGTGTATGTCTCTCAGTGTACATACAATGAGAGGTGTGTCTCTCAGTGTACATACAATGAGAGGTGTATGTCTCTCAGTATACATACAATGAGAGGTGTATGTCTCTCAGTGTACATACAATGAGAGGTGTATGTCACTCAGTGTACATACAATGAGAGGTGTATGTCACTCAGTGTACATACAATGAGAGGTGTATGTCTCTCAGTGTACATACAATGAGAGGTGTATGTCACTCAGTGTACGTACAATGAGAGGTGTATGTCACTCAGTGTACATACAATGAGAGGTGTATGTCACTCAGTGTACATACAATGAGAGGTGTATATCTCTCAGTGTACATACAATGAGAGGTGTATGTCACTCAGTGTACATACAATGAGAGGTGTATGTCACTCAGTGTACATACAATGAGAGGTGTATGTCTCTCAGTGTACATACAATGAGAGGTGTATGTCACTCAGTGTACATACAATGAGAGGTGTATGTCACTCAGTGTACATACAATGAGAGGTGTATGTCACTCAGTGTACATACAATGAGAGGTGTATGTCACTCAGTGTACATACAATGAGAGGTGTATGTCACTCAGTGTACATACAATGAGAGGTGTATGTCTCTCAGTGTACATACAATGAGAGGTGTATGTCACTCAGTGTACATACAATGAGAGGTGTATGTCACTCAGTGTACATACAATGAGATTTGTATGTCTCTCAGTGTACATACAATGAGAGGTGTATGTCACTCAGTGTACATACAATGAGAGGTGTATGTCACTCAGTGTACATACAATGAGAGGTGTATGTCACTCAGTGTACATACAATGAGAGGTGTATGTCACTCAGTGTACATACAATGAGAGGTGTATGTCACTCAGTGTACATACAATGAGAGGTGTATGTCTCTCAGTGTACATACAATGAGAGGTGTATGTCACTCAGTGTACATACAATGAGAGGTGTATGTCACTCAGTGTACATACAATGAGAGGTGTATGTCACTCAGTGTACATACAATGAGAGGTGTATGTCACTCAGTGTACATACAATGAGAGGTGTGTCTCTCAGTGTACATACAATGAGAGGTGTATGTCACTCAGTGTACATACAATGAGAGGTGTATGTCTCTCAGTGTACATACAATGAGAGGTGTATGTCACTCAGTGTACATACAATGAGAGGTGTATGTCACTCAGTGTACATACAATGAGAGGTGTATGTCACTCAGTGTACATACAATGAGAGGTGTATGTCACTCAGTGTACATACAATGAGAGGTGTATGTCACTCAGTGTACATACAATGAGAGGTGTGTCTCTCAGTGTACATACAATGAGAGGTGTATGTCACTCAGTGTACATACAATGAGAGGTGTGTCTCTCAGTGTACATACAATGAGAGGTGTATGTCACTCAGTGTACATACAATGAGAGGTGTATGTCTCTCAGTGTACATACAATGAGAGGTGTATGTCACTCAGTGTACATACAATGAGAGGTGTATGTCACTCAGTGTACATACAATGAGAGGTGTATGTCTCTCAGTGTACATACAATGAGAGGTGTATGTCTCTCAGTGTACATACAATGAGAGGTGTATGTCACTCAGTGTACATACAATGAGAGGTGTATGTCATTCAGTGTACATACAATGAGAGGTGTATGTCACTCAGTGTACATACAATGAGAGGTGTATGTCACTCAGTGTACATACAATGAGAGGTGTATGTCACTCAGTGTACATACAATGAGAGGTGTATGTCACTCAGTGTACATACAATGAGAGGTGTATGTCTCTCAGTGTACATACAATGAGAGGTGTATGTCACTCAGTGTACATACAATGAGAGGTGTATGTCACTCAGTGTACATACAATGAGAGGTGTATGTCACTCAGTGTACATACAATGAGAGGTGTATGTCATTCAGTGTACATACAATGAGAGGTGTATGTCACTCAGTGTACATACAATGAGAGGTGTATGTCACTCAGTGTACATACAATGAGAGGTGTATGTCACTCAGTGTACATACAAAGAGAGGTGTATGTCACTCAGTGTACATACAATGAGAGGTGTATGTCTCTCAGTGTACATACAATGAGAGGTGTATGTCACTCAGTGTACATACAATGAGAGGTGTATGTCACTCAGTGTACATACAATGAGAGGTGTATGTCACTCAGTGTACATACAATGAGAGGTGTATGTCTCTCAGTGTACATACAATGAGAGGTGTATGTCTCTCAGTGTACATACAATGAGAGGTGTATGTCACTCAGTGTACATACAATGAGAGGTGTATGTCTCTCAGTGTACATACAATGAGAGGTGTATGTCTCTCAGTGTACATACAATGAGAGGTGTATGTCACTCAGTGTACATACAATGAGAGGTGTATGTCTCTCAGTGTACATACAATGAGAGGTGTATGTCACTCAGTGTACATACAATGAGAGGTGTATGTCACTCAGTGTACATACAATGAGAGGTGTATGTCACTCAGTGTACATACAATGAGAGGTGTATGTCACTCAGTGTACATACAATGAGAGGTGTATGTCACTCAGTGTACATACAATGAGAGGTGTATGTCTTCAGAAACTATGCCATAAAAGACTTAACTTAAGCATATTTATGAAAACATTATTTTTAAGTTCATTCTTTAACGTGTTCAATATCATAATAAATTCAAGCGCTAAACCTGTAAGGGTCATATATCGCTGCGGGAAGGGATGGGCAAAAATAGGAATTTGTGAAGGTTAGGAGTGAGCGAGGGATGTGCGAATTTAGGGGTTCAGTGGAGGTGCGGGTTAGTGCAAGAGTAAACTTTAATTCAAAGTTGGTTTAATAGGTTAGTTTCTGTTAAAAAGTCAAACTAAAAGTCTAAATCAAAGGTAGAACTTTCAGCGAGGAGGTCAGTTAGTGTTGGGGGCAGCGTAGACTTTGAAAATGAACCATGTGTGCCTGCTGCTAGACAGGAGTTGACAGTGTCACCTGACAGTCCTCGCAGGGTAGTGTCTCAGGTACGTAAGAGGGATAGCGGTAGATTCCCTAATACAACAGCTGCGAGATGATAGCTAGAATCCCTACTCTTATTTGACAGAAAACAGTTTGTTGTGGTTCAACTCAGATCAACGTTCTTGCCATGAATAGCTGACCGAGCGGCGGAGTCTGCTTGTTCACTGCCTTGAACATGGGCGAGTCCAGAGAATTGCGACAAACTAAAGATTTATACGAGGGGCAATGGGATTATGGAAGTCAAATTTCTGGATACCTTGTAACACTCTTTGAGAATCCATAACATGAATGACGGGGCGGACATCGTAGCAACTGTGTATATCAGTGAGAATTGTATGTAACTCTGCGGTGAAAACTCTGGTCGATTCCAGTAAGTGACCTTAAATTATTATTTCAGGGGAAAAGCTGCTTATCCGACACCATCGGCAGATTAACAACCATCAGTGTATATTGCAGCAGCATGGAATGAGACTGGAAGTGTTCAAGAAAGTGAGAGTAAAGCTGAGGTAGCAAGTGAGCCTTTACACGTGGAAGCTAAGAGCAAATATGAATGATCGAACCTTACCAAGGAAGGAGGAAGCAGTAAAGTGCAGGGAGAAAGTAAAGGGGATGAATATTACTAGATGCCAGTAAAGAGTGAATACAGAAAGAAGAGGAGTGCAGTAAATGGGGCGGCGATTCAATAAATCAACCTTACTAATATCCGTTACCATTCTATACGTGGAAGGATCGTGAAGGTCATGGAGGCGAGCAAAACAAGGAAGATAATGGGCATCGCCTCGATCTTATAAAGACAGATTGTTCGCCTCTGTACGCGGTCTCTGGACTGGAAAAGATCGAAAATTCCTGAGACACAAACGTAACCCTTGATTATGAATGGGAACAATTTTACAAAAAGTAGGATGAAGAACGTAGTTTATTTAATCTACTGAAAGCATATTCATAAACTTGCTTTCAGCTTACCGAACTTCATTTCCGTTATTAAAATACTTTGGCATATCATACAGGTTATTACAGTTTCTATAATCCTCAACAAGTGGACAATCAAGCACTTAAGTACTGAAGAAAGTACGATAATGCTGACCACATATTTTGCATTAGTGGAAGGTTACCTGTAGTCACTTCTGGGGGACCACAGCCCGCGGGGCCCCGTCCAAACCATACCACGGGCGGGGTTAGAACCCGCGATCAGAGAGTCTCAGAACTCCAGACCGTCGCGTTAGTCACTGGGCCAGCTAGCCACAATAAGATTCATCCAACTAGATATATTTATACACCATAGGAAGGTTAGCATAGGCACCACTGTGACCACATATGCAAGTTTTTACAGACGAATCTCCAGCTAGCGTGGCCGTGACGAACTCTAGCTCAAGTCCCCTCAAAGCCGTCAACATGACTGGTGACCAAATACTCACTCGAGAAACTTTAGTTCCGACTTAGAGACAGATTATGCATGGAAGGAAGGTGCTGAAGAGTCTTACTTCATCTCTCGTCATCTGTGTCTCCCAAACTGCCAGAAGTACTTGCAACTAAGCCTAAGTCTGACTACTACAACATCAATCAGTCTGTTTATATTGCTAGTTACTCCGTAAATGTGCTTATTTACGTTCATTTTGTCACTGAGTTATATATCTACTCAGTTATATTGATTTATAGATCTGCTCAGGCTTCTAGCTGCATTCCTGTGACATTCACATTAATTATTCTAGTCTATCCTAATGTTATTTCTAATGCTTGACGCATACGATGGTGTGGAGTGAGTGAGATAACAGGAGGTACCAGGATGGACAAGTTTAGTGTTGGGAGGGAAGTTAGGAGAGAGGGAGGGAGTGAGGGAGATGACAGGAGGTACGAGGAGGGACAAGTTTAGTGTTGGGAGGGAAGTTAGGAGAGAGGGAGGGAGTGAGGGAGATGACAGGAGGTACGAGGAGGGACAAGTTTAGTGTTGGGAGGGAGGGAGGGGAGCAGAGTTGAAGGGTAAATGTGGGAGGGAGGGATAGAGGGAATGGTGTGGTGGGAGGGAGTGAGAAAAACAGGTCTAATGAGGTGGGCAGGGAAGAAGAAGGTTGGGCAGCAGGGGGCAAGAGGGCATGACACGGGGCAGGTTTCTTGCCCCTGGCTAGGAGTGCACACAGCAGGCAAGCACAAGCCAGGACAACCAAACACCAACCAGGAAAAACGCTAGCCATGACCAGCAAGTATCACCGAGTGTCTTCTACGTCGTCATAATGTCCCCCCCTCATCCTTCTCACTCCTTTGGACGATATATTTCAACTCTTATAACCTTCCACTGAAGATAATTAATCGGTGATCATTCTCCTCAGCTCCAGTACAAGAATGGTAACCTCTGTGAGCAGATATACTCACAGAGCTGTTTATAGGGGTCGAACCTCAGGCTCCGAAGTCCAACCTCGTAAGTTACAATCGATCTGTAGTGTTGGTTGGTAATATATACACACACATATATAGTATATATATATATATATATATATATATATATATATATATATATATATATATATATATATATATATATATATATATATCATTAAAATAATATAGCTCTTCTTTTAACGTAAAAATATGGAGAGTATATTATATTCTTCCAAGACCTATATTATTTTATCTATATTTTGATGCCGCTTCCATCATTCTATCCACATTATAATATTCCTTCCAAAATTTTATTTCTATGT
The DNA here is from genome assembly GCF_038502225.1 of Cherax quadricarinatus. Taxonomy (NCBI): domain Eukaryota; kingdom Metazoa; phylum Arthropoda; class Malacostraca; order Decapoda; family Parastacidae; genus Cherax; species Cherax quadricarinatus. Next base: position 356,491 of record NW_027195031.1, read on the forward strand.
TAATACGTCTTCCAACATCCTGTCCTGCTGAGAGGAAAGCTGATTTAAGCAATTTAAAGCTGAAAATCTTCATAAATCTATGATAATCCTGATTTTTGTAATAAGACAGTCGCCGACTATGATACATAACTTGTTTGGACCAATCACCGCCTATGAAAACTGGTGTTCTGACCAATCACCACCTATGATAACTGGTATTCTGACCAATCACCACCTATGAAAACTGGTGTTCTGACCAATCACCACCTATGAAAACTGGTGTTCTGACCAATCACCACCTATGATAACTGGTGTTCTGACCAATCACCACCTATGAAAACTGGTGTTCTGACCAATCACCACCTATGATAACTGGTGTTCTGACCAATCACCACCTATGAAAACTGGTGCTCTGACCAATCACCACCTATGATAACTGGTGTTCTGACCAATCACCACCTATGAAAACTGGTGTTCTGACTAATCAGCACCTATGATAACTGGTGTTCTGACCAATCACCACCTATGAAAACTGGTGTTCTGACCAATCACCACCTATGATAACTGGTGTTCTGACCAATCACCACCTATGATAACTGGTGTTCTGACCAATCACCACCTATGATAACTGGTGTTCTGACCAATCACCACCTATGATAACTGGTGTTCTGACCAATCACCACCTATGATAACTGGTGTTCTGACCAATCACCGCCTATGATAACTGGTGTTCTGACCAATCACCGCCTATGATAAATGGTGCTCTGACCAATCACCGCCTATGATAACTGGTGTTCTGACCAATCACCACCTATGATAACAATGCTTCTACCAATAAAAAAAAAGGCTTTATATGCGATAGGTTCATAACAGTCTGGTGAAACTGATTCAGGTTGGACAAATTCAGATATATGAAGGATGTATGGAAGTCCTGGCTTGGCAATAGAGTTGTGGATGAGCAGAACAAACTATCAATTAGCGTCACTGGGCTGAGAACTTTGCATGCCTTTAAATATAGGCTGGACGGGTACATGAGTGTAGTCGGGTGTGAGCTGGACCTGCCTAGCATGGGATCAGCAACAATAGCCTAGAGTTGAAAGTCTTGGGAAATATACATCACCAGGCGACAGTGTTGATTTCTCTCGCCGTTCATGTAGACCGCCACCGGCAGCACTGTGATGGCACCCACATATCTAGTGACTTCTAGGTGAGCAGATGACACCCACATACTTAATGACTGCTAAGTGAACAGATAACATCCACATATATAATGACTGTTAGGTGAACAGACGGCACCCACATACCTAATGACTGCTAAGTGAGCAGATGGCACCCACATACCTAACGACTGCTAGGTTAACAAAGTCAACAGACGTAGGGAGAGATGCGACCACACGTCTCCCTTTAACTGTAAATCAAACCCCTGCCCTTTCCATTGTAAGTCGAACACCCACAAGCACAAATCACAAAATCCAGACAGAGACTGAAAGCAGACGAGTTAATAATGTGTGAAACATACTCCATCAACCTGGTATATAAAAAAAACATAGATAAAATGAAAATTTAAGTAAATGAAGATACTTTTTTTGATTAATAATATTTTTTGTGGAATGGTTTTTGAGTTTAAAGCCGATCGGTTACACTAGACAACAAATACATAAATCCCTAAAACAGGAATTAAACTAAACTTGCAGTGTATTATACACACAGAAATACAATATTTGTGGTAAATCACATTTAAAATAATTTTAAGATAGAATTACCTTACAAAAAATTCATTTTGCACTCCATTCTTTGATATTAAATGACTCAGTGGGTAGCGGATTATTACCCTCTGATTATTATATAAATCTAAAAAAAAATATTTTCGACATATGAATTTTTGTGTTTAATGAATAACTGGTTGAGTTTTGCGGTATAATTCATTAAATATTTTAGTCATATAAATAATGTCTTATATGGCTCCCTATTATATATATATATATATATATATATATATATATATATATATATATATATATATATATATATATATATATATATATATATATATATATATATATATATATATATATATATATATATATATATATATATATATATATATATATATATATATATGTCGTGCCGAATATGTAAAACTGGTCAATTAGCAAGAACTCATTTAAAATTAAGTTCTTTCTGAAATTTTCTCTTATACGTTTAAAGATATATTTTTTTCATTAATGTTAATGTAAAAATTTTTAATTTTGCACCAAAAGAATCTTAGAAAACTTACCCAACCTTATTATAGCAAGAACAATTTATTTTAGCCTAACCCAACTAAATATATTTTAGATTTGTTTACAGTAATTTAATACTAAACAAACACAGTGAAATATATTTTTTTTGTTAGGTTCAGAATGATTTTGGCGAAATTATTGCATACACAAATTTTCACTTGTCCTATATGGCAAGATGAGCGTTGCTATTTAAGCCAAGATCGCAAGTTCTGCCTATTCGGCACGACACACACACACACACACACACACACACACACACACACACACTGCTGCAGCATATGGGCGCCTGGCAAACCTGAGAACAGCATTCCGATACCTTAGTAAGGAATCATTCAAGACACTGTACACCGTGTATGTCAGGCCCATACTGGAGTATGCAGCACCTGTTTGGAACCCGCACTTGATAAAGCACGTCAAGAAACTAGAGAAAGTACAAAGGTTTGCGACAAGGTTAGTTCCGGAGCTAAGGGGAATGTCCTATGAGGAAAGATTAAGGGAAATCGGCCTGACCACACTGGAGGACAGGAGGGTCAGGGGAGACATGATAACGACATATAAAATACTGCGTGGAATAGACAAGGTGGACAAAGACAGGATGTTCCAGGGAGGGGACACAGAAACACGAGGCCACAATTGGAAGTTGAAGACACAAATGAGTCAGAGAGATAGTAGGAAGTATTTCTTCAGTCATAGAGTTGTAAGGCAGTGGAATAGCCTAGAAAATGACGTAGTGGAGGCAGGAACCATACACAGTTTTAAGACGAGGTTTGATAAAGCTCATGGAGCGGGGAGAGAGAGGGCCTAGTAGCAACCGGTGAAGAGGCGGGGCCAGGAGCTAGGACTCGACCCCTGCAACCACAAATAGGTGAGTACAAATAGGTGAGTACACACACACATCTATATATATATATCATGGACCCATATGTAACGCGCTTACATATCTATGAAAGGTAAGGCAGGGTGGGAAGCAGAGTATGAGGCCGAGTGTGAGGCAGAGTGTGAGGCAGGGTGTGAGGCAGGGTGTGAGGTAGGGTGTGAGGTAGGGTGTGAGGCAGAGTGTGAGGCAGGGTGTGAGGCAGAGTGTGAGGCAGGGTGTGAGGTAGGGTGTGAGGCAGAGTGTGAGGCAGGGTGTGAGGCAGAGTGTGAAGCAGAGTGTGAGGCAGGGTGTGAGGTAGGGTGTGAGGCAGTGTGAGGCAGAGTGAGGTAGGGTGTGAGGTAGGGTGAGGCAGTGAGGCAGAGTGTGAGGTAGGGTGTGAGGCAGGGTGTGAGGTAGAGTGTGAGGCAGAGTGTGAGGTAGTGTGAGGCAGGATGTGAGGTAGAGTGTGAGGCAGGGTGTGAGGCAGAGTGTGAGGCAGAGTGTGAGGTAGAGTGTGAGGCAGGGTGTGAGGTAGGGTGTGAGGCAGGGTGTGAGGCTGGGTGGGAGGCAGGGTGTGAGGTAGGGTGTGAGGCAGAGTGTGAGGTAGAGTTTGAGGCAGTGTGAGGCAGGGTGTGAGGCAGAGTGTGAGGCAGGGTGTGAGGTAGGGTGTGAGGTAGGGTGTGAGGCAGGATGTGAGGCTGGGTGGGAGGCAGGGTGTGAGGTAGGGTGTGAGGCAGAGTGTGAGGTAGAGTATTAGGCAGGGTGTGAGGTAGAGTGTGAGGTAGAGTGTGTGGCAGAGTGTGAGGTAGAGTGTGAAGCAGGGTGTGAGGTAGAGTGTGAGGCAGGATGTGAGGCAGGGTGTGAGGTAGGGTATGAGGCAGGGTGTGAGTAGGGTGTGAGGCAGGGTCTGGTTTATCACATACCCTTCAAGGCCAACCTCTCTTGCTCCTGGTACCCTGCTGCTGCTGCTGCTGCTGCTGATGCTGCTGATGCTGCTGCTGCTGCTGCTGCTGCTGCTGCTGATGCTGCTGATGCTGCTGCTGCTGCTGCTGCTGCTGCTGCTGCTGCTGCTGCTGCTGCTGCTGCTGCTGCTGCTGCTGCTGCTGCTGCTGCTGCTGCTGCTGCTGCTGCTGCTGCTGCTCCAGTTCGCCGATGTTACTGTTGCTATTCTTACTACTGTTTTTAATATGTTGATACAGTTTAAAAAATGGTGTTTATGCTATTGTTGCTTCAGAAATGTTATTGCAAGGTTCAGAGTTGAATTATGATGATGGCGAATGATTTGCAAGTGAAGCACTGATGCGCCTCTCAGTCAGTATCTTACAGAGAAGATCTCAGGTCTTAACCACCTACAGAAAAGATCTCAGGTCTTAACCACCTACAGAGAAGATCTCAGGTCTTAACCACCTACAGAAAAGATCTCAGGTCTTAACCACCTACAGAGAAGATCTCAGGTCTTAACCACCTACAGAGGTCTCAAGTCTTAACCACCTACAGAGAAGATCTCAGGTCTTAACCACCTACAGAGAAGATCTCAGGTCTTAACCACCTACAGAGAAGATCTCAAGTCTTAACCACCTACAGAGAAGATCTCAAGTCTTAACCACCTACAGAGAAGATCTCAAGTCTTAACCACCTACAGAGAAGATCTCAAGTCTTAACCACCTACGAATTAAACATTTTGGGTAGAGAATACTCTTCTAAAAAAGTTATTTTTCTAAAAACAAGTGAAAAACTGTGTTAAACCATAAATAACATATACTATGAAGCCCTTTTCACGTCCTCTTCAATTTTGGAAGCACGTTTTATCAATTGCATTGACAAAAAAAAAGGTATAGAGGTTTATATAAAACAGAAAGTGCTGACAGTATACGCTTGCTCGGTTTATTCCCTGTACAGATTTCTGACTTTAGTACGCATACGTTTTTTTTTTTTTCTAAATGCCTTGTTGGACGTGAATCAAATTTTAATAACCTCAAAAGATTTTTGGGATGGATGAAATCTGAAACTGGTACACGACAAACTCACCAGATAATTGCATTGTAGCCCAAATTATGTTCAATTTTGAGGGCCGCACTTGTGAAGCTTTCTTGTCAGATGACAGGCAAGTGCTGCATTCCTGTTAGTTGACAGGCAAGTGCTGCATTCCTGTTAGTTGACAGGCATGTGCTGCATTCCTGTTAGTTGACAGGCATGTGCTGCATTCCTGTTAGTTGACAGGCAAGTGCTGCATTCCTGTTAGTTGACAGGCATGTGCTGCATTCCTGTTAGTTGACAGGCATGTGCTGCATTCCTGTTAGTTGACAGGCAAGTGCTGCATTCCTGTTAGTTGACAGGCAAGTGCTGCATTCCTGTTAGTTGACAGGCATGTGCTGCATTCCTGTTAGTTGACAGGCAAGTGCTGCATTCCTGTTAGTTGACATGCAAGTGCTGCATTCCTGTTAGTTGACAGGCATGTGCTGCATTCCTGTTAGTTGACAGGCAAGTGCTGCATTCCTGTTAGTTGACAGGCATGTGCTGCATTCCTGTTAGTTGACAGGCAGGTGCTGCATTCCTGTTAGTTGACAGGCAAGTGGTGCATTCCTGTTAGTTAACATGCAAGTGGTGCATTCCTGTTAGTTGACAGGCAAGTGGTGCATTCCTGTTAGTTGACATGCAAGTGCTGCATTCCTGTTAGTTGACATGCAAGTGCTGCATTCCTGTTAGTTGACAGGCAGGTGCTGCATTCCTGTTAGCTGACAGGCAAGTGTTGCATTGCGCATTGCTGTTAGTTGACAGGCAAGTGTTGCATTCCTGTTAGTTGGCAGCAAAAGGATATATATCACACACACACACACACAAACACACACACACACACACACACACACACACACACACACACACATACCAACCTTGACCTTTTCTCCGTGAAGAAATCCGCTCCAGTTGACCTTTCTTGACCTCTGCTGGTCCTCTTAGTTCATGTTTTTTACCTGTTTATTCAACCTATGCTGTTCTCCTCCGTCTCCTCCTCATTCTCTGCTTTTGTCTCTTCTTCTTTCTTCTTCGTGGATACAAAGAGGGAGGGACTATCTGGATGGAGTGAGGGAGGGAAGGGGGGATATGGGGAGGGAGGGCAGAGGAAGGAAGAGAGACACCTACTTAAGGTAGGAAAAAAGGGAGCTCGGTCAAGGAGGGAAAGTCAAGATAAAGAAAGGGAGATATATATAGGGAGAGTAAGGAATATCCAGCAGAAGGGAGGGAGGAAGATGAGGGAGGGAAACGAGGGAGAGAGACGAGGGAGGGAGACGAAGGAGAGAGACGAGGGAAGGAGAGATCAATTGCATTCTGCGAGGAATTAAGGGAGGGAAGGAATATGTTTTGACAGTGTAAATATTATATTGAAGATTCAAGCTGGAAAGTGGCGAAACTTCAAGCTGGACAGTGGTGAAGCTTCAAGCTGGAAAGTGGTGAAGCTTCAAGCTGGACAGTGGTGAAGCTTCAAGCTAGAAAGTGGCGAAACTTCAAGCTGGACAGTGGTGAAGCTTCAAGCTGGAAAGTGGTGAAGCTTCAAGCTGGACAGTGGTGAAGCTTCAAGCTAGAAAGTGGCGAAACTTCAAGCTGGACAGTGGTGAAGCTTCAAGCTGGACAGTGGGGAAGCTTCAAGCTGGACAGTGGTGAAACTTCAAGCTGGACAGTGGTGAAGCTTCAAGCTGGACAGTGGCGAAGCTTCAAGCTGGACAGTGGCGAAGCTTCAAGCTGGACAGTGGGGAAGTTTCAAGCTGGAAAGTGGTGAAGCTTCAAGCTGGACAGTGGCGAAGCTTCAAGCTGGACAGTGGCGAAGCTTCAAGCTGGACAGTGGGGAAGCTTCAAGCTGGACAGTGGGGAAGCTTCAAGCTGGACAGTGGTGAAGCTTCAAGCTGGACAGTGGAGAAGCTTCAAGCTGGACAGTGGGGAAGCTTCAAGCTGGACAGTGGCGAAGCTTCAAGCTGGACAGTGGGGAAGCTTCAAGCTGGACAGTGGGGAAGCTTCAAGCTGGACAGTGGTGAAGCTTCAAGCTGGACAGTGGAGAAGCTTCAAGCTGGACAGTGGGGAAGCTTCAAGCTGGACAGTGGGGAAGCTTCAAGCTGGACAGTGGAGAAGCTTCAAGCTGGACAGTGGTGAAGCTTCAAGCTGGACAGTGGAGAAGCTTCAAGCTGGACAGTGGGGAAGCTTCAAGCTGGACAGTGGAGAAGCTTCAAGCTGGACAGTGGAGAAGCTTCAAGCTGGACAGTGGCGAAGCTTCACGCTGGACAGTGGCGAAGCTTCAAGCTGGACAGTGGTGAAGCTTCAAGCTGGACAGTGGTGAAGCTTCAAGCTGGACAGTGGTGAAGCTTCAAGCTGGACAGTGGTGAAGCTTCAAGCTGGACAGTGGTGAAGCTTCAAGCTGGACAGTGGTGAAGCTTCAAGCTGGACAGTGGTGAAGCTTCAAGCTGGACAGTGGTGAAGCTTCAAGCTGGACAGTGGTGAAGCTTCAAGCTGGACAGTGGTGAAGCTTCAAGCTGGACAGTGGTGAAGCTTCAAGCTGAACCTTCAAGCTGGACAGTGGTGAAGCTTCAAGCTGGACAGTGGTGAAGCTTCAAGCTGGACAGTGGTGAAGCTTCAAGCTGGACAGTGGTGAAGCTTCAAGCTGGACAGTGGTGAAGCTTCAAGCTGGACAGTGGTGAAGCTTCAAGCTGGACAGTGGTGAAGCTTCAAGCTGGACAGTGGTGAAGCTTCAAGCTGGACAGTGGTGAAGCTTCAAGCTGGACAGTGGTGAAGCTTCAAGCTGGACAGTGGTGAAGCTTCAAGCTGGACAGTGGCGAAGCTTCAAGCTGGACAGTGGCGAAGCTTCAAGCTGGACAGTGGCGAAGCTTCAAGCTGGACAGTGGAGAAGCTTCAAGCTGGACAGTGGTGAAGCTTCACGCTGGACAGTGGCGAAGCTTCAAGCTGGACAGTGGCGAAGCTTCAAGCTGGACAGTGGTGAAGCTTCAAGCTGGACAGTGGTGAAGCTTCAAGCTGGACAGTGGCGAAGCTTCAAGCTGGACAGTGTATCAGTTTTCTTGATATTTATTTTTTCATCCTCTCTCACCTCCACTTTTTATGTCCACTAAATCAAGAATCTTTCAATTTTCACTTTGTGCCAAGTTGAAGCCTCCCGTGTGCATGCGCGCGTGCGTGCGTGCGTGCGTGCGTGCGTGCGTGCGTGCGTGCGTGCATGTGTGTGTGTGTGTGTGTGTGTGTGTGTGTGTGTGTGTGTGTGTGTGTGTGTGTGCATGTGTGTGTGTGCATGTGTGTGTGTACTCACCTAGTTGTACTCACCTAGTTGAGGTTACGGGGGTCGAGTCCGAGCTCCTGGCCCCGCCTCTTCACTGATCGCTACTAGGTCACTCTCCCCGAGCCGTGAGCTTTATCATACCTCTGCTTAAAGCTATGTATGGATCCTGCCTCCACTACATCGCTTCCCAAACTATTCCACTTACTGACTACTCTGTGGCTGAAGAAATACTTCCTAACATCCCTGTGATTCATCTGTGTCTTTAGCTTCCAACTGTGTCCCCTTGTTACTGTGTCCAATCTCTGGAACATCCTGTCTTTGTCCACCTTGTCAATTCCCCTCAGTATTTTGTATGTCGTTATCATGTCCCCCCTATCTCTCCTGTCCTCCAGTGTCGTCAGGTTGATTTCCCTTAACCTCTCCTCGTAGGACATACCTCTTAGCTCTGGGACTAGTCTTGTTGCAAACCTTTGCACTTTCTCTAGTTTCTTTACGTGCTTGGCTAGGTGTGGGTTCCAAACTGGTGCCGCATACTCCAATATGGGCCTAACGTATACGGTGTACAGGGTCCTGAACGATTCCTTATTAAGATGTCGGAATGCTGTTCTGAGGTTTGCTAGGCGCCCATATGCTGCAGCAGTTATTTGGTTGATGTGCGCTTCAGGAGATGTGCCTGGTGTTATACTCACCCCAAGATCTTTTTCCTTGAGTGAGGTTTGTAGTCTCTGACCCCCTAGACTGTACTCCGTCTGCGGCCTTCTTTGCCCTTCCCCAATCTTCATGACTTTGCACTTGGTGGGATTGAACTCCAGGAGCCAATTGCTGGACCAGGTCTGCAGCCTGTCCAGATCCCTTTGTAGTTCTGCCTGGTCTTCGATCGAGTGTATTCTTCTCATCAACTTCACGTCATCTGCAAACAGGGACACCTCAGAGTCTATTCCTTCCGTCATGTCGTTCACAAATATCAGAAACAGCACTGGTCCTAGGACTGACCCCTGCGGGACCCCGCTGGTCACAGGTGCCCACTCTGACACCTCGCCACGTACCATGACTCGCTGCTGTCTTCCTGACATGTATTCCCTGATCCATTGTAGTGCCTTCCCTGTTATCCCTGCTTGGTCCTCCAGTTTTTGCACCAATCTCTTGTGTGGAACTGTGTCAAACGCCTTCTTGCAGTCCAAGAAAATGCAATCCACCCACCCCTCTCTCTCTTGTCTTACTGCTGTCACCATGTCATAGAACTCCAGTAGGTTTGTGACACAGGATTTCCCGTCCCTGAAACCATGCTGGCTGCTGTTGATGAGATCATTCCTATCTAGGTGTTCCACCACTCTTCTCCTGATAATCTTCTCCATGATTTTGCATACTATACATGTCAGTGACACTGGTCTGTAGTTTAGTGCTTCATGTCTGTCTCCTTTTTTAAAGATTGGGACTACATTTGCTGTCTTCCATGCCTCAGGCAATCTCCCTGTTTCGATAGATGTATTGAATATTGTTGTTAGGGGTACACATAGCGCCTCTGCTCCCTCTCTCAATACCCATGGGGAGATGTTATCTGGCCCCATTGCCTTTGAGGTATCTAGCTCACTCAGAAGCCTCTTCACTTCTTCCTCGGTTGTGTGCACTGTGTCCAGCACTTGGTGGTGTGCCCCACCTCTCCGTCTTTCTGGAGTCCCTTCTGTCTCCTCTGTGAACACTTCTTTGAATCTCTTGTTGAGTTCTTCACATACTTCACGGTCATTTCCTGTTGTCTCTCCTCCTTCCTTCCTTAGCCTGATTACCTGGTCCTTGACTGTTGTTTTCCTCCTGATGTGGCTGTACAACAGTTTCGGGTCAGATTTGGCTTTCGCTGCTATGTCATTTTCATATTGTCTTTGGGCCTCCCTTCTTATCTGTGCATATTCGTTTCTGGCTCTACGACTGTTCTCCTTATTCTCCTGGGTCCTTTGCCTTCTATATTTCTTCCATTCCCTAGCACACTTGGTTTTTGCCTCCCTGCACCTTTGGGTAAACCATGGGCTCATCCTGGCTTTTTCATTACTCCTGTTACCCTTGGGTACAAACCTCTCCTCAGCCTCCTTGCATTTTGTTGCTACATATTCCATCATCTCATTAACTGGCTTCCCTGCCAGTTCTCTGTTCCACTGAACCCCGTTCAGGTAGTTCCTCATTCCTGTGTAGTCCCCTTTCTTGTAGTTTGGCTTCATTCGTCCTGGCCTTCCTGCTTCTCCCTCCACTTGTAGCTCTACTGTGTATTCGAAGCTTAAAACCACATGGTCACTGGCCCCAAGGGGTCTTTCATATGCGATGTCCTCGATATCTGCACTACTGAAGGTGAATACTAAGTCCAGCCTTGCTGGTTCATCCTCTCCTCTCTCTCTTGTAGTGTCCCTTACGTGTTGGTACATGAAGTTCTCCAGTACCACCTCCATCATCTTAGCCCTCCATGTATCTTGGCCCCCATGTGGGTCCAAGTTCTCCCAATCGATCTCCTTGTGGTTAAAGTCACCCATGATCAGGAGCTTTGCCCTGCATGCATGAGCTCTTCTGGCCACTCTAGCCAGTGTGTCAACCATCGCTCTATTGCTCTCGTCGTACTCTTGCCTTGGCCTCCT